>NC_068360.1:8920703-8990515 GCF_020536995.1 Dreissena polymorpha
ATCTGGGGTCAAAAACTAGGTCACTTGGTCAAATAATAGAAAAACCTTGTGTAGACATTAGAGATCACAGTTTTCATCCAACCTTTATGAAATTTGGTCAGAATTCTTGATGAAATCTGGGTGGGATTGTATTTAGGTCATCTGGGGTGAAAATCTAGGTCAAATAAATAGAAAAACCTTGTGTTGACAATAGAGGTCACAGTTTTCATCCAATATTAATGAACTGTGGTCAGAATGTTTATCTTGATGAAATCTGGATTGGGATTGTGATTTGGGTCATCTAGAGTCAGGAACTAGGTCACTAGGTCAAATCATAGAAAAACATTGTGTAGACAATAGAGGTCATAGTTTTCATCTGATCTTAATGAGTCAGGTGAGAGATTCAGGGCCATCATGGCCCTCTTGTTTACAAATAGGGGAATAGTGGCGGGGCCCGTCCAAAGGAGAAAAACGCATCATTTTTTAGGAAAAGGGGAAAATTAAAAATTCACTCTTTTATATGTTATGATATTTATTATGTGAATACACATGTACGTATGAATGTAATATTCAAAGCTGAATTTCTCTGTCCTTTTTCTTAAATATATATCAATGATTTTTCAACATTAGTTTCAGACAGTTCAGCCTTCATGCACAGTCTCAGTTTTCCTAGCCATTTTGAGTCTAATTGGGATTTTTTAATCGATAAAATGGCAAATTTGAGCATTTTTTTATCAATAAAATGGACCAAATTGGAATGTTTTTATCAACAAATATTGACACAATATAGAAACATCAGGTCTTTTCCTGGCCATTTTTGGAAAATGCAATTCATATGAAAAGTCCACAGATGTCAGGAAAAACTAATTGAATATAACTCTTTATAATAATTCAAAATCATATTAATTTTTTATATACTTTGTTAGTTGTTTATGAAATTAATTTGAGATATATTTATCATTAGAGAGTTCTTTCTAATATTTTTTTTATACTATTTTTTTGAACTTCTGGAAGGGATTCTTTCTGCAAAATTGGGAAAAAATATATACTCTTTTTTTAGGGGAATGGGGCGAAATATCGGCCCCAAAATTGCCATAAAAAAACACTGTTTTCTATTGCAGGAAGCAACCAAATTTATGTACCACAGCAAGCGGTGTAAGCTCACCTGTGGAGACTTTGACAATGCACTGAGAGTTTATAATGTGGAGGTAAGGAATTAACTACAAAAATAAAGTACACAAATTGCAGATTAAAATATTTCAGTATTGTTTATATAGACTTTGATAAAACTTAAAGAAAAGAGCTTTCATAATGATGATGATTGATGTAGATTTTTGTTTAATGTTATTGATGGGTATGATATTTTCTTTTACTTATAGATTTTCATAATAACATTGTTTATCATAAAGATATCAATAATTTCCTTGCAATTAATAAACACACTGGGCTGAATATGACTGTTCCTGCATATGTGTACATGGGTGAAAGTTTTTCAGTTTTAATACTGATTTCAGAATTGTGTATACTTTTTATTCTAAATTCTGCCTTTATATAAGTTAATCATTGATAAGACCAGATATTAGTATATTCAATATTGTGTCCATGTGCATATTAAACCATAGTTTCAATGTACTTTCAGCCACTTTATGGCTTTCATACTCCTGATATGGTGCCATTCCGATATGCAAGTGGTGGCGGTAGAGAACTGCACTTTACTGAAGATAAAGAGCTGGATCTTTCAGAAGTCATTAACTCTACCCTTCCAAAAGTCCCATTGGATATTTCCATGAAAGGTATATTATCGCAATCATGGTTAATAACTGTTAATATGCACCTTCTAGCTTCTACAAACTTGACATTCATTTAGGTTAAATTGAATATGAGTGAAAATGAGTAAACTGTTTTGTCACAATTAACTCAGTATTTAATGGATATTTCTGCAAGATTTTCTTTAAAACAAAAGCACATTATAAAGAGAGCCTACATGTTTTTATATAGTGTATTTTTATTGTAGCAAGCAATTCTTTCTGGACATAGATAATCTCATTACGTAGACCTGCATTTTAGTATTTTGGCTGCTTTCAGGCTGCTTTTTACAGCCATTTTCACTGAAAAGAATCATCAATGACCTATACAAGTAAGCTTCATAGAGTCAAAAAGTCAACTTTGGCCACAAGCAGCTTGTTTATGATATAAACAGAGTTTTGAAACTAAAGTGGAATGTAGAGGCGTCCCCATGCCCAATGGACACATGTCTTGTTGTATTCTGAATGTGGGGGCATCCCTGCCCTATAAACACATGTCTTGTTTTACTTTGAATGAGGCAGCATCCATTTCTTTTATACACATGTCTAGTTGCATTTAGAAAGTTCATGTTATTGTTTGTGTGCAATTACTTCATGTATTTGTATCTGCTACAGATATTGAAATAAAACTTTACGTTTATGTGTTTAGGGTCTTTATGTACATGTACAGTCACTATCTGAGACTTTAACTGTGACCAGCCGTTTAGTAGAATCATGCCCCATTTTGTACTTTAAAAAGTCAGGTTAAGGTTTCATGTTGATATTCAGGTTAAAGTTTGTGAGCAACAAGTACATGTCTCTGTAACTGATACAGATTTTTATGCCCCCTTTTCGAAGAAAAGGTGGCATATAGTGATCGGACTGTCTGTCTGTCTGTCCGTCTTTCCGTCACACTTTGCGTTTAGGTTTCAAAAAATGCTCATAACTTCTATGTCCCTTGAGATATAACCTTCATATTTGGTATGCATGTGTATATGGACAAGGCCTTTCCATACGCACAAATTTTATTACCCCTGTGACCTTGAACTTAGGGTCCGCGTTTAGGTTTTTCGAAATCTGCGTTTAGGTTTCTAAAAAAGCTCATAACTTCTATCAAGCGTTTATAGGGGGCATTTGTCATCCTATGGTGACAGCTCTTGTTGTTATGAAAACTGTACCCATGTCTTCAGAATCATCCTGCAAAGGCACTGCCCAAGGCCCACCACTCTTACCTGCAATGTAGCACTGCCCAAGGCCCACCACTCTTACCTGCAATGTAGCAGAATATTGTCTGTTTTTGTACTTCAATTCAATGTTTGTGAACTCCTATCTCTATCTAACATGTAGACCTTCATGTTGCTTGAGGTTTCATTTGGAGTCACTTCGACTCACTTTGGTCAAGGTCTAGGGTGCTAAAATTAGATAAACAATTATTTTCAATTACTTCAGTAATTATTGAGAAATTGTACTGAAATTTTGTGTGGTGGTAGGTTACATTCCGATCTACCAAGTGAACGCATTTTGGGGCAAGTACACTGTTACTAGAAGTAGCAAAAGAGTTTGTGCTTTATAACTTAAGTTTTGATGGATTTTTGGGGACAGGAAAAGGTCTTGTTAGCTTTTTATGCCCCCGTTTCGAAGAAAAGGGGGTATATAGTTTTCGCACTGTCCGTCGGTCGGTCAGTCGGTCGGTCACACTTCGTGTCCGCTCTCTAATTCAAATAGTTTTCATCTGTTCTTTACCAAACTTGGTCAGAAGTTGTATCCAGACAATATCTAGGTCAAGTTCGAATATGGGTCATGCCGGGTCAAAAACTAGGTCACGGGGTCACTTAGTGCATTTCAAGGATTTGGCATGGTGTCCGCTCTCTAATTGAAGTAGTTTTCATCTGATCTTTACTTACTTGGTCAGAAGTTGTATCAAGACAATATCTAGGTCAAGTTCGAATATGGGTCATGCCGGGTCAAAAACTAGGTCACGGGGTCACTTAGTGCATTTCAAGGATTTAGCATGGTGTCCGCTCTCTAATTGAAGTAGATTTCATCTGATCTTTACTAAACTTGGTGAGAAGTTGTATTAAGACAATATCTAGGTCAAGTTCGAATATGGGTCATGCCGGGTCAAAAACTAGGTCACGGGGTCACTTAGTGCATTTCAAGGATTAAGCATGTTGTCTGCTCTCTAGTTTATGTGGCTTTCTGATTTATTTTGATATTCTAAGACATTTTTATGCCCTGAAGGAGGGCATATAGTGATCAGACTGTCCGTTCGTCTGTCCGTCCGTCTGTCCGTCACACTTTGCGTTTAGATTTGAAAAATGCTCATAACTTCTATGTCGCTTCAGATAGCAATTTCATATTTGGCATGCATGTGTATATGGACAAGGCCTTTCCATACGCACACAAATTTTGACCCCTGTGACCTTGACCTTGAACTTAGGGTACGCGTTTAGGTTCGAAATCTGCGTTTAGGATTTGAAAAAAGCTTATAACTTCTACCAAGCGTTTACACAGTTATACTTTTACATGGTGACAAAGTTACAGTTGGGGGCATCCGTGTCCTGTAGACACATTTCTTGTTGTACTATGCAAGTCTGCATTTACAGCCTACTGGCTGTAAATTGATCCGATTAAGTTTCATTATGCAGCTCTGTATTTTCAGCACACTGACTCTGTATCAATCGTAGTCTCATAAAACAGCTCTGTATTTTCAGCACACTGACCCTGTATCAACCCTAGTCTCATAAAACAGCTCTGTATTTTCAGCAGACTGACTCTGTATCAATCCTAGTCTCATAAAACAGCTCTGTATTTTCAGCAGACTGACTCTGTATCAACTCTAGTCCTAAAACAGCTGTTTTTTCAGCAGACTGACTCTGTATCAACTCTAGTCTCATAAAACAGCTCTGTATTTTCAGCAGACCGACTCTGTATCAACCCTAGTCTCATAAAACAGCTCTGTATTTCAGCAGACCGACTCTGTATCAACTATAGTCTCATCAAACAGCTCTGCATTTCAGCACATTGGCTTTGTATTGATGGGGAGCAGCCCGCTATTCCAGAGAACCCTCCACCTGCTACGAAAGACCAACAGAAAATGGAAATACTGGACACAAGTGTGAAAAGTATGTAGATTTGGAAGCATTTTTTTATGGGATTTGTAATAAAGCCTACCAATGTCTGTCTACAACGTTTTGAAAATACATATTTTCAATTGGGAAAGATCTATAGCAAATTAGAAGAGTTCTGAATCCTGCTCCTGTTTGCTTTCCCTCTCCCGACCCTCTTTATTTTTGAACAAAAAATTGGAAAAATCTGTTTATTAGAATGGCGAATGTCGGCAGGCTGGCAGGCGGGCGGAACAAGCTTGTACTGGCCATAACTTAATCGTTCATCGTGAGATTTTAAAATCATTTGGCACATTTGTTCACCATCATTAGACAGTGTGTCGCGCGAAAGAATTACGTCAATATCACCAAGGTCAAGGTCAGGTCAAGAATGGCCATAAAAGAGCTTGTCTGGGCCATAACTATGTCATTCATTGTGATATTTTAAAATCATTTTGCACATTTGTTCACCATCATTGTACGGTGTGTTGCACGAAAATATTATGTCAATATCTCCGAGGTCAAAGTCGCCATGGCTAAAAATAGATTTATTTTCAAACAAGGGGTGTAACTTTGAACAATTAGTTCAGTTTGAGTTGTCTTCCATTATCAAAAAAAAATTCATATTGAAAACCTGGTTTTGTGACAATTTTGTCCCTGGTTATTATCCCCCGCCATAGGTGGAGGGAAATTGTTTTGGCGTTGTCCGTCTGTCTTTCTTTCCGTCCGTCCGGCACTTTTGTGTCCGGAGCCATATCTTGGAAGTGCTTTGGCGGATTTCATTGAAACTTGGTATGAGTATATATATGGATAAGAGGATGATGCATGCCAAATAGCATTGTACACCATCTGTTAATAAAGGAGTAATGGCCGTTTGTATCTTGAAAAAATGCTTTTTTGAGTGTCAAATATAACACTTTTGTTTCCAGAGGCATATTTGCGAGGGATATCAATTCAACAAATTTGCTTGTTTTTATATTCTTTAACCCATATACAGTTGGAAATGACAAACTAAATATTTAAGTTACATGTGTTAGAGCAAGAAAGTACTTTGAATAAGCAATTTATTAGAAATGTCACCAGAATAGTTTTGTTTATAAACCCTTGAAATTTTTATCACTATCATGTACCTTTTGTGATTTAAGAATTTTCCTAATTCAAACAATTAAAGCTTCATGAGGAATGATTCTGCAAATATAGAAAACAATTCCCTTTAAAAATTCTTTCATAAATTGACTAGGGATTTAAGCTGCATGAATGACACAGTTGTTAAAATTCCGAAATCATCTGGGGGTATATTGGCATTTTGAAAGAAATTAAATTGAAAAAAATCTAAAACAATTTGTAACTTTGCCCAGCAATGATAGACAAGAGTCACAAGGCAGGGGTCAAGCCTGGCGCGGACATAGGCAAGCGGAAGCAGAAGCCTAAAGGTGTATCAGACCTGGTCAGGATGAAGGAGCTCAGCGTTCATGAACTGTCTGTGGTAAGCCAGTGTCCATGACACATTGAATCTTGTTCTGGGAATACTAGGCTTATCGAGTGTGCGTAAAGCATCATCCCAGATTTGCCTGTTCAATATTCAACACTTTTCACTTAGTAGAATTTACTCTTTACCCTTTGCATGCTGGGAAATTTTTCATCTGCTAAAATGTCGTCTGCTGAATTTCTAAAATTAGTATTTTCTTGGATTTTTTTCAAAGAATACTATCAGAATATCAAACAGTTTGGATCCTGATGAGACGCCACGTTCTGTGGCGTCTCATCTGGATCCAAACTGTTTGCAAAGGCCTTCAAAATTCGGTTCCCGCACTGAAAGGGTTAAAGAAGTTTTTCATCAAAAAAGCTCAAACAGTTAAGGCTAAAAGTGATGTCAATGATAAGACTGTGGCGATTAATGCAAATTCATTAAGCCCAGTTAACACAGAAAAGAGCTCCATTGATTATTGAGTCTTCTTGAAACTTGATATTAATTTTTGTCTTTATAATATCTAGGTTAATGTGCAACTGGATCATGTTGGATGAAATACAAGTTCTGATTAAATGAACTTTTTTATGTCCCTAAAGGGAAGCATTTAGTTTCCACACTGTCCAGTGGTCAGTCAGTCTGCTGTTTCTGGTTTCTGCTCTGTAACTCAATAATTTTTAGAACGATTGTCTCCAAACTTTGTGCAAATGTTTATTGGTATAAGTTGGAGGCCAAGTTAAATGATCAGCCAAATCTCAATAGGCACTATGGAGTTATTGCCCTTTTATTTTTCAAAATATGTTTCTTTTGCATTTTAATTTTGTTTGGAGCATATTTCTACAACTTAACTAGGTATCAATGTGAAACTTAATTGGTTGGTAGATCATTTTGAGGGGATATGCAGTGCACAAGAATGTTAACTTGTTCTCCCCTAGTTTAAGAGGTATTGCCATTTGTTGATTTGTGCACAGTCCTGCTTCTGTACCTTAGCCAAAGATCCTTAAAAGTTAACAACTAGGAACTGAAAAGGTAGGTAAGGAGTGTGCAGCTCATATAACCCATAATTCAATCTCCTGTATTTTAAGAGTTATTATGCCCCCCTTCGAAGAAGAGGGGGTATATTGCTTTGCTCATGTCGGTCGGTCGGTCTGTCGGTCCGTCCACCAGGTGGTTGTCAGACGATAACTCAAGAACGCTTGGGCCTAGGATCATGAAACTTCATAGGTACATTGATCATGACTCGCAGATGACCCCTATTGATTTTGAGGTCACTAGGTCAAAGGTCAAGGTCGCGGTGACCCGAAATAGTAAAATGGTTTTTGAATGATAACTCAAGAACGCATACGCCTAGGATCATGAAACTTCATGGGTAGATTGATCATGACTCGCAGATGACCCCTATTGATTTTGAGGTCACTAGTTTTTAAAACAATTCACATAAAGACTATCCACCCAGCACTCATTTATGTTTCCAGTTGCATTTAGACAAGGCATTAGTGTAAAATTTAACACATTTTTAGCTCACAACCAGCTCCTGGTGAGCTTTGGTGATCGCCTTTTGTCCGTTGTTCGGTGAGACGTGTGTCATCAACATTTGCATTGTTAACACTCTAGAGGCCACATTTATTGTTTTATCTTCATGAAACTAGGTCAGAGAATTTTTCCCCATGATATCTTGGACGAGTGCAAAAAGGGTTCTATTTGGTTGAAGAACATGGCCCCAGGAGGTAAGGTATTTTTTATGCTCCCCCAAAAAAATTTGGGGGGAGCATATAGTCGCCGCTTCGTCTGTCCGTCCCTGTGTCCGTCCATCCGTGCACATTTTTTGTCCGGGCTATTTCTCAGCAATTAAGGACATGAATTCAATGAAACTTTATGGGAAGCTTCACTACCAAGAGGAGATGTGCATATTATCAGCCGGTTCTGGTCGGATGATTTTTCACAGAGTTATGGCACTTTGAAAATTTCCATTAACTGTACATATAGTGCAATTCTTGTCCGGGCTATTTCTCAGCAACTAATGACCAGAATTAAATCATAAAATGAAACTTTATGGGAAGCTTCACTACCAAGACGAGATGTGCATATTATCAGTGGGTTCTGGTCGGATGATTTTTCACAGAGCTATGGCCCTTTTCTATAGAAATATTATTGTCCCCCCAACTACTGTGCCCTCAAGACGTTTCTTTTTATCTGAATATATAATGCAATATTGTGACAAAAAAAAACCTTTGGGGAGCATCACCCGTCTCCGACGGTTTCTTGTCCTTATATGGCTATAGTAAAACCTTGTTTACACTCTAGTTTGTAGACACTAAAGTGTTTTTGATTTTTTTTTTCCCAATTTTCATGAACCTTTTACATAGCTATTTTCCATATATTATCTATGCCCAGAGCCTGGATATGGAAAAACTAGGCTTAATGCATGTAGGTTAAGTTTTTTTGCAGATTCCATAAAAGCAGAAAGTGTTTCTCTGATTAGCCTGTGTGGACAGACTTATCTGGGAAGACACTCAATCCACAAGCATAAAGCCCAGGCTTCCCACAATGAGGCTTTAGAAAACCTTATCGTGTTCATCAACAGGAGCAGCAACTGTACTACAAGGAGATCACAGAGGCGTGTGTAGGCTCAGACGAAACTAAGAGGTCGGAGGCTCTCCAGTCCCTTGCCACCGACCCTGGCTTGCACCAGATGCTGCCACACTTCACTGCATTTGTGTCTGAGGGTGTAAGTCTTAAGTTCCACACTTCACTGCATTTGTGTCTGAGGGAGTAAGTCTTGAACACCACACTTCACTGCATTTGTGTCTGAGGGTGTAAGTCTTGAGTTCCACACTTCACTGCATTTGTGTCTGAGGGAGTAAGTCTTAAGTTCCACACTTCACTGCATTTGTGTCTGAGGGTGTAAGTCTTGAGTACCACACTTCACTGCATTTTGTCTGAGGGAGTAAGTCTTAAGTTCCACACTTCACTGCATTTGTGCCTGAGGGTGTAAGTCTTGAGTACCACACATCACTGCATTTGTGTCTGAGGGTGTAAGTCTTGAACACCACACTTCACTGCATTTGTGCCTGAGGGAGTAAGTCTTGAGTTCCACACTTCACTGCATTTGTGTCTGAGGGAGTAAGTCTTGAACACCACACTTCACTGCATTTGTGCCTGAGGGAGTAAGTCTTGAGTTCCACACTTCACTGCATTTGTGTCTGAGGGAGTAAGTCTTGAGTGCCACACTTCACTGCATTTGTGTCTGAGGGAGTAAGTCTTGAGTACCACACTTCACTGCATTTTGTCTGAGGGTGTAAGTCTTGGGTACCACACTTCACTGCATTTTGTCTGAGGGAGTAAGTCTTAAGTTCCACACTTCAGTGCATTTGTGCCTGAGGGTGTAAGTCTTGAGTACCACACAGCACTGCATTTGTGTCTGAGGGAGTAAGTCTTAAGTTCCACACTTCACTGCATTTGTGTCTGAGGGAGTAAGTCTTGAGTACCACACTTCACTGCATTTGTGTCTGAGGGAGTAAGTCTTAAGTTCCACACTTCACTGCATTTGTGTCTGAGGGAGTAAGTCTTGAGTACCACACTTCACTGCATTTGTGTCTGAGGGAGTAAGTCTTGAGTACCACACTTCACTGCATTTGTGTCTGAGGGAGTAAGTCTTAAGTTCCACACTTCACTGCATTTGTGTCTGAGGGAGTAAGTCTTGAGTACCACACTTCACTGCATTTGTGTCTGAGGGAGTAAGTCTTAAGTTCCACACTTCACTGCATTTGTGTCTGAGGGAGTAAGTCTTAAGTTCCACACTTCACTGCATTTGTGTCTGAGGGAGTAAGTCTTGAGTACCACACTTCACTGCATTTGTGTCTGAGGGAGTAAGTCTTAAGTTCCACACTTCACTGCATTTGTGTCTGAGGGAGTAAGTCTTGAGTACCACACGTCACTGCATTTGTGTCTGAGGGAGTAAGTCTTGAGTACCACACTTCACTGCATTTGTGTCTGAGGGAGTAAGTCTTAAGTTCCACACTTCACTGCATTTGTGTCTGAGGGAGTAAGTCTTGAGTACCACACTTCACTGCATTTGTGTCTGAGGGAGTAAGTCTTGAGTACCACACTTCACTGCATTTTGTCTGAGGGAGTAAGTCTTGAGTACCACACATCACTGCATTTGTGTCTGAGGGTGTAAGTCTTAAGTTCCACACATCACTGCATTTGTGTCTGAGGGAGTAAGTCTTGAGTACCACACATCACTGCATTTGTTTCTGAGGGTGTAAGTCTTGAATGCCGCAATTCACTGCATTTTTATGCTTCCCGAAATATTTTCGTTGGAGCATATACTGTGAAACCATTTACAGCACAAAATTTCGTCATTCTTATAAAAATTACGATTTCGTCAGCACTTAAATTCGCCGATTTCTGATTTTGAATTTTAAAAAAATGCGTCAGTCAATATCAGATTTGTGTGTAATACATATTCGCGATCAATCGCAGTTGCGAAAAATCGTGGAACGAATGCGGGAATCACTGCAGGAGGTGGGACCTGTTTGTCACATGCCAATTAACTAGTCTTTTGTTATCAAGGGACAGTAATGGACCCTCTCCTCTTAATGTATGCCATTCACTCGTTCATTGTTATTATTAGCGGACAAGTGGGATCGAATAACCGTTAAGGAGTGTTTTTAACAACGAAGCCAATTGCCAATAAGTCTTATTCTATTATTATAATTGCCATACTGATAACAATCCTACCTTTATCGGCACAAATCAGGGAAGGTGCGAACAATATGGGAAATTACTAGTGTTGGGAAATTATTTTGTCACTTTTCAATAAAGTTTCAAGCGTACATTTTTTATAATTTTAAGAACAGTAATTGGTCTCAAATGTCACTTTGTATCCTGATATCAACATTAAAATTATAAACTATGTGTGTGTTTGTTCTTAAAAAGTAAACTACCGGTATATAAATCAATAATGTCAATAACTTAAAAATAAATAAATTGATACATATAAAATAGTAATAAGCGTGGTTAAACGCAAACAATCAAACAACAAACAGCAATTAAGATATTCTTTATTAATTTGTGATAAATACGCATGTTGATCACACATCGTCATCTTTTCATTTGGTTTATTGTCTTTCATCGGCATTCGCTGCGTGATGGCTAATATGCAACATCCCTGAAAAACACAATGCACCTAATGGGTAATAAAGTTATAAACAATTAGCGCTAATTCATTACCATTCTACATAAACGAAATCAATGCATTCGATACAGCTGTACTGCACACGCGTTTTAAAGAAGTGTAACGTGTCAGTTAAGTACCTTGTGTAATCTACATCCCTTTGTGTCAAAACCGGATTAATCTTGATTACGAAACAGCAGTGAATGTGTGCATGGATTATGTTGGAATTTAATGCCTCATGTCTACGGTAAAGTTTTAAAATATTGTTCAACTAAGTGTTTGTTTTTGTTCAAACATAGAGCATGATTGTTCGTTAGGATCTTAAATTCGCCGATCGGTCGACTGACGAAATTTATGAAAATTAATGCCTGACGATTAATAATGGTTTCACAGTAGTTGCCTGTTTGTAGTTCCTTCCTTCCTTCCGTCACACTTTTGTTACAGTTTCTCATAGCACCATCAAAGCACACAAAAGTGTGTGATGCATCTGCGGTAAAAACGAGTAAGAAACATTATCAAAACCAAGTAAATTGTATATTCCTATTCCCACAGAGAGCATTCAAACATAAACAGAAGTTATGAAATCCGTTTATTAGAACTGATAAGGCAGATTTTATTTTGGGGTGGATTTAATTATTGTTTGTGCACAGGGGCTCTAAAAGAAGATTTGCAATCAAGCAATTGTAGAACATTATAATTATATTCCTCATTCTGGGAAAAGTGGGCTTAAACGGGGCTTTATAAAGTGGGCTTAAACAGGGCTTTATAAAGTGGGCTTAAACAGGGCTTTATAAAGTGGGCTTAAACAGGGCTTTATAAAGTGGGCTTAAACAGGGCTTTATAAAGTGGGCTTAAACAGGGCTTTATAAAGTGGGCTTAAACAGGGCTTTATAAAGTGGGCTTAAACAGGGCTTTATAAAGTGGGCTTAAACAGGGCTTTATAAAGTGGGCTTAAACAGGGCTTTATAAAATCGGCTTAAACAGGGCTTTATGAAGTGGGCTTAAACAGGGCTTTGTAAAGTGGGCTTTAACAGGGCTTTATAAAGTGGGCTTTAACAGGGCTTTAGAAAGTGGGCTTAAACAGGGCTTTATAAAGTGGGCTTAAACAGGGCTTTATAAAGTGGACTTTAACAGGGCTTTATAAAGTGGGCTTTAACAGGGCTTTATAAAGTGGGCTTTAACAGGGCTTTATAAAGTGGGCTTAAACAGGGCTTTACAAAGTGGGCTTAAACAGGGCTTTATAAAGTAGGCTTAAACAGGGCTTTATAAAGTGGGCTTAAACAAGGGCTTTATAAAGTGGGCTTAAACAGGGCTTTATGCGTGTGCGTATAGTGTTGTCACTGATTAGCCTGTGCTCAGGCTTATCAGGGACAACACTATCCACCTTGACTGGATTCTGTTAAGAACAGATTTTCTTTAATGAACAACTTGAGAAAAGTTGAAAGGGATGTCCCTGATTAGCTTGTGCAGACTGCACATGCTAATCTGTGACGACTCTTTACGCCCATGCATTAGGCCCTATTTTCCAAGAGCTTAGGAAAATGTGTTGTTTTGTGTTTCAGGTAAAGGTGAACATAGTACAGAACAACTTGGCCCTGTTGATCTACCTGATGCGACTGATGAAAGCCTTGATGGAGAATCAGACAATATACTTGGAGAAATATGTAAGCAATGGGGTGTGGGTGTGTTCATTGGATGTTAGATAGAGACGGAGTTCTGCTGCAGTATGTTTGTATATACCATGAAACTGTTCAGATCGACATATGTTACTTAATGAATAAACTTTAATTTAATGTTGTTTAATGATAAATAAACAATTATGTAGCCACGTTCTGGGGAAACTTGGCTAAATGCATGTGTGTTATGTGTGCACCCAGAGTAGCTTAGGCAATCTACACAGGCTAATTATGAACGACACTTTTTGTCTAGACTGGATTTGTTCTTAGAGGACACCTCCTTGAAACAAAACATTATGTAAAAATGGGAAGTTCCGACCATGATTAGCCTGTGCGGTCTGCACATGATTTGCCTTAGCTTACTGTAAAGGCAAAAACTGGTATGGTACTTTGCATCAAACCCCGTTTTCCCGAGCCATGTTCATACGATACTTTATAAAAAAATTATTTACTGTTGGTTTTTGATAAATTAACAATGATTTCACAGGGCTATAGATAACTTTTGGGGTATCTTGGGTAATAACCCCCTGTTTTTCACAACAATAGGGTTTTTGTAAATTCAATAGTTTTAGCAAAAATTTTCACCCCCTACTTTTGAGCTTAATTGGGTTTTTCACCCCCAGTTTTTAACTCAATTTGTCAATGGGGGCTATATAGGAGTCACTTTGTCGGTCTGTCGGTCTGTCTGTCGGTTTGTCCCAAAACTTCATCGGATCTTCACCAAACTTGTTCTCAAGTTGTATCTTGATGATGTCTAGGTCAAGTTTGAATATGGGTCATGCCGGGTCAAAAACTAGGTCACGGGGTCACTTAGTGTGTTTTAAACTTAAAGTTTGTCCGGACCAAAACTTTGTCATTTATCGTTAGATTTAAAAATTACTTGGTACATTTGTTCACCGTCATGGGATGGTGTGTTGTGTGAAAAAAGTATGTCAATATCTCCAAGGTCAAGGTCACACTTGGAGTTCAAAGGTCAAATGCTTGTCCGGGCCATAACTTTATCATTTATTGTGAGATTTTAAAATAATTTGGCAAATTTGTTCACCATCATTGGAGGGTGTGTCGCGCGAAAAAATTACGTCGATATCTCCAAGGTCAAGGTCACACTTTGAGTTTAAAGATAAAAAATGAGCTTCTCCGGGCAATAACTATGTTGTTCATTGTGAGAATTTAAAATCATTTGGCATATTTGTTCGTCATCATTGGACAGTGTGTTGCGCGAAAGAATTACGTCGATATCTCAAAGGTCAAGGTCACACTTTGAGTTCAATGGTCAAAAATAGCCATAAATGATCTTCTTGGGCCATAACTTTGTCATTTATTGTGAGATTTTAAAATCATTTGGCACATTTGTTCACTATCATTGGACAGTGTGTGGCGCGAAAGAATTATGTCGATCTCCAAGGTCAAGGTCACACTTTGAGTGCAAAGGTAAAAAATGGCCATAAATTAGCTTGTCCGGGCCGTAACTATGTTGCTCATTGTGGGATTTTAAAATCATTTGGCACATTTGTTAACCATAATTGGTCGCTGTGCCGCGCGAAAGAATGACGTCAATATCTGCAACGTCAAGGTCACACTGTGAGTTCAAAGGTCAAAAATGGCCATAAATGATCTTTTCCGGGCCATAACTATGTCATTTATTATGAGAGTTTAAAATTACCTGGTACATTTGTTCACAATCATTGGACGATGTGTCATGCAAAAGAATAACATTGATATCTCCAAGGTCAAGGTCACACTTGGAGTTCAAGAAAAAAAAAATGGCCATAAATGAGCTTGTCCGGTCCATAAATATGTCATTCATTGTGAGATTTTAAAATGACTCTGTACATTAATTTTGTTCACAGTCATTGGGCGGCATGTCATGCGAAAGAATTCAAGATTTTAAAAGTTGAAATGGCCATAAATGATAATGGCATAATAATTCTTAAAAATCGCCATAAATTAGATTCTCTTGTTTTGTGAAGACAGCATGCAAAGAAGTTTGTGTCGATGCGGCACGTGGGGGTATACGTCACGTCTGTGACAAAGCTCTAGTTTAGGGAATGGCATTTATAATATAATAAAAATTTACTAAGGTTACTATATTATTTACGCAAATGAAATTCAAAAAGGCACCTGTACATAACAACAAACAATAACTGAATTTCTGATCAAAGTTCATTCATTTTTGCGTTGAATAAGACCGAGTGCGTGAAAATCGCTGCACAATTTATGAAGTTATGGCTGTTCAATGTGATGCACCCCGTTAAGGGGTCATTTTTAGTTGAATA
Organism: Dreissena polymorpha; assembly: GCF_020536995.1. NCBI lineage: Eukaryota > Metazoa > Mollusca > Bivalvia > Myida > Dreissenidae > Dreissena > Dreissena polymorpha. The sequence continues at coordinate 8,936,173 of NC_068360.1, forward strand.
CCTTGAAAATGAAAGTAGAAATCGGACGGGTATCAAATAATTACAATATTACCCCAAAGATTGATAACTGCTGGAAAGACTGCCCTCTTTTCTTCATATAAACTATCCGGTACATTTATGTACGGAATATAACCAGTCTAAAAAATACGCCCTGTGATTGTAAGAATTGCATTTTGGGACCCAAGTTTTTTTTTACGGGAATTACGTTATTACATTTTTATTTGCGTTTTTGTAGCTTTGTTTTGAATTTAATTACTTTTTTGGTTATTTTAATTGCGTAATAACGCAAATACGCTTGATTTCAAAAGCTTTGACATTATTTTGTACATTACTAAGGTTGTTGTTGTTGTGTACATTGTGACAGCTGCACGAGTTCCTACCAGGGGTTATCTCGTGTATTGTCAGCAAGCAGCTGTGTATGAGACCAGACGTGGACAACCACTGGGCCCTGAGAGACTTTGCAGCCAGACTCAATGGGCAGATATGCAAGTATGCAACTACTGGGAAACTTTCATAATCTCCTTGGTCAGAACAAACTGGCCAGATTGCAATATAATTGCAGACAGATATGCAAGTATGCAACTACTGGTAAATTTTCATAGTCTCCTTGGCCAGAACAAACTGGCCAGATTGCAATTTAATTACAGACAGATATGCAAGTATACAACTACTGGGAAACTTTCGAAATCTGTTTGGCCAGAACAAACTGGCTGGATTGCAATATAATAACAGGCGAATGTTTGTTACATTACCCTCTTCCATACAAATTTTGTATATTGTTTTAATTTTTTACAAATTCCCAGTCAGAGGGTGGTGCTCTAAACTTGGAATAAGAAAACCAGGTTCATAATCTTGACCCTCTTGTCTTAAAGAAACAGTTTGCTTAAAAATTACGTGCATACTGATAAATATTGATTTTACAGTAACTATTGGTTACTTAACTTTGTATGGTGTTGAATGTTTGCCAGTAAGGATCTTTTTGCAATAAACCACACCTGTGTTTGGTCTTCAGTTCCATTCCACAAGCATCCAATATTACTGTACGTGATCTTTCAGGAATTTCCACAACAATGTGAACAACATTCAGCCTAGGGTAACCAAGACGTTCTGTCGAGCCTTGCGCTCAGAGAAGGCAGCCCTGGCTACCATATATGGGGCAGTGTCGGGCCTGGGGGAGTTAGGGCCAGAGGTAGGTGCCTTAGATATAGGGCAGTGTCGGGCCTGGGGGAGTTAGGGCCAGAGGTAGGTGCCTTAGATATGGGGCAGTGTTGGGCCTGGGGGAACTAGGGCCAGAGGTAGGTGCCTTAGATATGGGGCAGTGTCGGGCCTGGGGGAACTAGGGCCAGAGGTAGGTGTTTTAGATATAGGGCAGTGTCGGGCCTGGGGGAACTAGGGCCAGAGGTAGGTAGGTGATAAATTATGCTTTCAGACCCTATGAAATGGACTTAACGCAGGCCTTTGCTAGATTTTGAAGAAAAAATACTAATTTGTTGATGCAAACAAAGCTGGCCCATTTAAAATCTGCTCAACATCATTTGCAATATGTAACCTAATTATTTTATTAAAATTAAAAATTACCATTGGTACTGTGGTTCAGCATTGTGTGTATTCATAAATTAAGTGGGTTTGTAGAAAAAACTTTGTTGATCCATTTACATCTAATTGTGTGCTATATTTTGAAAATATTTTTGTAAACTATGAAAGAACATCAATTAAATTTCATTCAATAGTCATGAAAAGATTCTCGTTTGCAATTAATGTGAATTCATTTAGTTTTTATGGCATACAATTTTTAATATTTTTTTTTATTATTTTGATAAAAACATATTGTGGTTTTATCATTTGCATAATGAAAAAAAGGAATACAGTATTTGTGTTCTGTTGTTAATTTTAAAGCACATTGCTAATTGTATTGACATCTGCTAGTTTCAGTCTATCATGATGGCAATAAAACAACCAGTCAATATTGGAACCCTTCTATCTGCGACAGAAGACGTTGGATAAACCATTTTCTCAAGCATCAGCACAAATTGCTTCTATATTTTGTTTAGTTGTCAGACACAGAATGAGATTTTTGTTTTAAATAATTATTTCAAAATAATAACATATGAACTGGAAATTGTATCATGTTCAGGTGATAAACTCCTTTGTGATCCCCAACATTCGGATGATCGGGGATAGAGTGAAGCTTGCTTTAGAGGGTCCAATCATCAACGGTGCGGACAGGATTGCAGCTGAGAACATCAAGAAAGTGGCAGGGGTAGGTTATAATGTGTTTCTATTTACGAAAGTTTCCTTTTTTTGCTCGAACTACCAATCATTAGACTTTAAATGAAATAAAATTTTGATTTTACACTTGTTTGCTTATATGGCATGTTCCAATGTTGCTAATTGCATTTATTAATGGTTTCATATAATGATAATGATTAAAGATCTTTTAATTTCTCTGCCATTCATGTTAATGTAGTGATACTATTAATCTGTGAACAAATAATTCAATTTACTGGTAATAAGGACCTAGTGCAAATGATGCCAACCAGCTTTTAATTCAGAATTTCCCTAATTGTTAACCCATTTATGCCTAGTGGACTCTCCCATCCTTCTAAATTTGATCAATTTATTTCCAAAATTAGGGATGTCTAGTATATTTATTTCTATATTTAGAATATTTCTTACAGAAATTTCTTCAAGCAAACAGCGCAGACCCTGATGTGACGCCGCATCATGCGGCGTCTCATCGGGGTCTACGCTGTTTGCTGAGGCCATTTTTCTAGACGCTAGGCATAAATGGGTTAAGCTTTTTAAAAATTATTTATAAAAAAAAAAACTTGAGAGGGGCGTCATCTGAGACACTCTTCAGAGTTGGAAGATACAATTTTCCTAATAAATTTCAAGTAAATATAACAACAATAATTTAGGAATCTTGGCATTCAAAAGAAGTGAATGACAGGCACCACAGGCTAGTCTGGGACAGCACTTTACGCACATGTATTTAACCCCATTTTTTAAGAATAAGGCTCATTTGCTTCCACAGAAGTACATCCCCCCTGTGCTGAAGTCCCATCGGGCCCTGGCTGACACGGTGGAGGACTATACGACAGAGTACGGCTACCTGGGCCCCCTTTTACACGCGGCTGTGATGAAGGAGAGGAGCTCTTCTACCTCCAGCGTGGGGTCTACCTCCACACAGCAGAAACCCACCTTGCAGATCACACCGGTACGGTATACAACTATAAATAAAGCTTTTTGTTTGTGTTGGTTGAATATAAGTATAAAGAAAGACATCAGGAAAAGACGCTTTTTGTTTGTGTTGGTTGAATATAAATTAAAAAAAAATAAGACATCAGGGAAATTAATATTTTGACTTCAAGAACAATTGAGCCTTGTTTTAAGAAAATTGAGTTTTAATGCATGTGTGTAAAGTGTCGTCCCAGATTAGCCTGTGCAGTCCGCAGTCTGAACAGGCTTATTGTGTGTAAAGTGTCGTCCCAGATTAGCCTGTGCAGTCCGCAGTCTGAACAGGCTTATTGTGTGTAAAGTGTCGTCCCAGATTAGCCTGTGCAGTCCGCAGTCTGAACAGGCTTATTGTGTGTAAAGTGTCGTCCCAGATTAGCCTGTGCAATCCCCAGTCTGAACAGGCTTATCAGGAACAAGGCTTTGGGCTCTTATGAAATTTTTCCTTTAAAGGAAGTCTATTCTAAACAAAAAAACAACAAGTTTAGGCAGAAAGTGTCGTCCCTCATGAGCCAATAAGTTCCTCTTTTATCTGTCTGTCTGTCTGTAAAAACTAGAAAATTATCTTACATATAACTGGATCCTGAATTTCTCAGAATGTGCTGAAGACTCTTGTTCATAACCTGGAGCAGCTAGAGCTGGTTCCCTTTATGTATATTTGGTAAACATGTAATGGGCTATGTTGGAATAACTGAAGATTCCTGTTCATAACCTGGAGCAGTTATAGCTGGTTCCCTTTATGTATATTTGGTAAACATGTAATGGGCTATGTTGGAATAACTGAAGATTCCTGTTCATAACCTGGAGCAGTTATAGCTGGTTCCCTTTATGTATATTTGGTAAACATGTAATGGGCTATGTTGGAATAACTGAAGATTCCTGTTCATAACCTGGAGCAGTTATAGCTGGTTCCCTTTATGTATATTTGGTAAACATGTAATGGGCTATGTTGGAATAACTGAAGATTCCTGTTTATAACCTGGAGCAGTTATAGCTGGTTCCCTTTATGTATATTTGGTAAACATGTAATGGGCTATGTTGGAATAACTGAATATTCCTGTTCATAAACTGGAGCAGCTAGAACTGGTTCCCTTTATGTATATTTGGTAAACATGTAATGGGCTATGTTGGAATAACTGAAGATTCCTGTTCATAACCTGGAGCAGTTATAGCTGGTTCCCTTTATGTATATTTGGTAAACATGTAATGGGCTATGTTGGAATAACTGAAGATTCCTGTTCATAACCTGGAGCAGTTATAGCTGGTTCCCTTTATGTATATTTGGTAAACATGTAATGGGCTATGTTGGAATAACTGAAGATTCCTGTTCATAACCTGGAGCAGTTATAGCTGGTTCCCTTTATGTATATTTGGTAAACATGTAATGGGCTATGTTGGAATAACTGAAGATTCCTGTTCATAACCTGGAGCAGTTATAGCTGGTTCCCTTTATGTATATTTGGTAAACATGTAATGGGCTATGTTGGAATAACTGAAGATTCCTGTTTATAACCTGGAGCAGTTATAGCTGGTTCCCTTTATGTATATTTGGTAAACATGTAATGGGCTATGTTGGAATAACTGAATATTCCTGTTCATAAACTGGAGCAGCTAGAACTGGTTCCCTTTATGTATATTTGGTAAACATGTAATGGGCTAAGTTGGAATAACTGAAGATTCCTGTTCATAACCTGGAGCAGTTATAGCTGGTTCCCTTTATGTATATTTGGTAAACATGTAATGGGCTATGTTGGAATAACTGAAGATTCCTGTTCATAACCTGGAGCAGTTATAGCTGGTTCCCTTTATGTATATTTGGTAAACATGTAATGGGCTATGTTGGAATAACTGAAGATTCCTGCTCATAACCTGGAGCAGTTATAGCTGGTTCCCTTTATGTATATTTGGTAAACATGTACCCAGCAAACAATCTATATGGGACCCATATGGGTCCCATGTGGGCACCTATATGGGCCCCATGTGGGCTGCCAACATGGGACCCAGATGGGAAGTGCAACCGGGCTCCACATGGGTCCCATCTGGGCTGCCCCATGAAAGTATATGGGGCAGCCCAGATAGGACCCATGTGGAGCCCGGTTGCACTACCCATCTGGGTCCCATGTTAACAGCCCACATGGGGCCCATATAGGTGCCCACATGGGACCCATATAGGTCCAACATGGGCATCCCTTTTACTCAATATGGGCTACATACAGGCAGCCCTTTTACTCAATATGGGCTACATACGGGCAGTATTGTTCTAAATATGGGCTACAAACTGGTAGCATTGTATTTAATATGGGTACACAGAGCCTGTAAAATTTTGGACAACACATTAATGGAAATTCAGGTTATGTTAGAAATAATATGTAGGCTGCAAACATGAAATACTGTGTTCAAATTGAACATCAGACAAAAGATTCTTGTACATGTACTTCCAATTTCATTTTTTGAAATGTTTTATCTATTTCTTCTTGCTGGAACAGAGCGATATCAAAATGTTCAAGAGCTAAATATCATTATCCTGCAAGAAATACAAGGTTTTTGTTAAAAGACTTAAAAATTTATTAAAGTACTCTCATCTTTTATTCACATAAAGTATTACACACATATAAATGGATACATACATACATAGCAGGAGGATCCCACGTTAACTATTCTACCAGAGAATTCTAAAATAATATGGTGATTCCTAACTTTTTGAATGAAACATCAGCAAAAATATTTTACATGAAGTTGCTAACGAAAACATGTTTCTATCTAATGTTCTATCCGCATGGAGTAATGTTACTCATAATCTATAAACCCAAACCAACAGTAAAACTATTTCATGGAACAATAAAGACATAACTTCAAGCAATAAGACGTTTTTCTATAACATTATATATGTTGACCAGTTATACAACTATAGAATTAAGGACTTCTATTATTTTGATATTTAATATATAATACATATACAGAATACCTTCAAGTATTTTCCTGATGTACTACACATTACTCAAAAGCATACCCATGCATATTAAATCTTTAACCAATACAAATCACACACCATGTACTCAAAGAACATTTGTAGAAAACATCAGAGCTCCAGATAAGGGCCGTACAGACGTAAATATGGCTTTTTCATGAAGGCTTACGCATTTATTTTTATGAACTGGACGTACAATTACGACTTTAATATCCCTTTTACGCATTTACGAAAAAAATCTGGCCGTACTGATACGTCGGTGTCAGGGCGGCATATTTGTTGGTCTCTAACCTAACGGCCTCTTTCATTAATTTAAATTACCGAAAAGTTGTAGACTGGGTTCCAGTATTATTATCTATTCTGTGGCGTGATTCCGGTAACTTGTAAGCCCGTCAAAAACAATATGTCTGCGAGCATGGAAGGCCGGCTTAACCGAAAGCGGTTCAAATAAACACTTTGTTGTCATATAATGGCTACATACGGTCGTCTAACCATTCTGACATTCAATCTGTAAGCCCAGTTGAAGTGTTTGCTTGAGTGTTTAACTGTAATAGTTGGCATAGTCTATGCCAACTTTGACAGTTGACTGCTAAAGCAATGATTCTTTTGAGATGAGACAGTGACATTGGTGTTCATTTACTTAGCTTACAAGTTGGCTTGTGTTTTCTTGTCAAGCAAAATAAAGTTATAGTATTTAGTCATGAGTTTTAATGTGTAGTTGTATTTGCATCATAATTCAGAATGGAAAACCTAATAAAGTAACTGTTTAAGAAGCAAAATATATTTATTATAATTGCTGCAAATGTTTCTGTAAAGTAAGGTATACACCCATCAATATCCAAGAACACGGGTAGTACAGTACTACCTGTATTTTTGGATATGGTAGTACAGGTACTAATTGATTTTCAGCGTTACTCCTTTTCTTTCTGTCAGTGGCAATACCGTTACTAATTTCACAAATCCTTATCTAGAGCTTTGAAACATACTTGCAAGACTAAACAAAATATTTTATAAACTAGAAATTAAAAACCCTGCAAAAAAATCCAAAACTCAAATAAATGGCAAATCCTTTTTCGAGAACAAGTCCATATTATTATCTTTGATATCTTCATACATTCTAGTGTTTTTCGTAATTGCACATGATATATATATATATATATATGTCTTTTAAAACCTTTAAAAACTGGAATGCTGTTTCTTCTTTTGCAAAGGAATATATACCATTTCATTTCCAGATAAAAAAATTGTATGCTTTCTTAGAAGATGAGCCTTAAAGGAATGGTTTAGGATCAATGAAGAAAGAACTGTCAATTACATTGACAACATTGCTTAATATATTTGATAAAAAAACTTGAACTATGCAGCAGTCCTAGAAAAGATGGATCGTAGCTTCATCACCAAGATGCTCTTCAAACTCATCCATTTGCTCAAATGTTCCAATTGGAAGACTGATGTTCTCTGGCAGTTGCATTGGCTCGTCATCAGTAGCTGACCTAGCCAAGAGCCGCTGCAGCATCCGCTTCATTTCCCTGTTCTCGTCTCTGATTGTTTCCAACACCGTTAAAATCTGTGTAACTGCATCTGAAGACAGAGTAAAAAAGAACTGTACCTAAAATTATGTTGACAATAATATAAATCACAGCTGGGTCTTATATAATTATATCGGATGTGTGCCGATATAACGGCGGTGGGCCCGATTTGTCCCAACAGCTGTTGTACGGCTAGGGCTGATTATAGCAACTTGCACCTATATGCCCGTCAACGTCAATTTGTTTCTTTTATTAGTAGAAGTATGTATTATTATAGATCACTAAATGACTGTGTATTTTATTTATTTTTTCAGTTGGATTATCTGTTTACATCATTTATTTATGTAATTAACTATCATTTAATAAGCAGTAATTCCAAAACTGAAATTATTTTAAGTTAAAGTTTCAAGCACAAAAATTAGTTACTTTGTCCTATAAACTGGGAAGGCTCTTCAGCTGGACTTAATGGGAGTGACCGGCCTCTGTCATGCACTGCTGGACATTCCTTGTAAAGACGATGTTGGCAAACCAGGTGGTGGTGAATATTTTATTTTCTGAAATAAATTTGTACAATAAACATTACGAAATTAATTATTTCCTAATACACAGACTTTTTTAATATTCTGCAAATATGTGTTTAAATAATCATTAAAATTTGTCCACAGGCAGACAACCTTGGCTTGCGTGCAAGTAATCAAAGACCTATAAAAGACATTATATTATACGTTTCAATTAATATTATCAATGTATGAGATATGTAAGATTCTCATGCATCAGCATGATTACTAATTTAGTGTTTCATTTTGTCAGACATGCGCCTGTCTGCCATAAATAGTTTGTATTGAATTTTAGGCAGAATCAAGTTGAATTAAGCAGTTTAACTAAGAGATTGATCTATGGCGATAAACGAACGTTACGACTTACGTCGCGAAAATACATGACAAAGGCAAAGCGATGAAGAAATAATATGCAATTTAAATTATTAAACACACAGGCATTCATTGAAGTAACAGATAAATAAATAATGCGTGATCAGCAATATATATCTGATTTCAAAAGAAATATATAATTACGTGTATAATATCACAATTTAACAAATTACCGTTTCGAGTGTTTTTGTCTTGAATGTTTTCGCGAGGCGGAATTAACATCTGCGCATGCGCATATTATTTAAATACTTTATTTTTCTGCGCGATTATTCAAATTGAAATTATCTCTTGAAAATAACTTCATATTATTCATAGTATATACATTATTTAAAACAAAGCCATATCAAAAACAGAATTTTCAAAAAAAATGTGCGCCCGATAGCTGATTTTGTCCTTTGTTGGGCGGCCCAAATGGGACCCATATGGGCTGCATATTATTTGCCTATGCATTCATTTTATATTTTTGGGTAAAATATTAGCAGTTGAGATCAAGTTTGTCATACATATGTTTTAAGAAATTAGTTTTTAATAAAATAAAAGTTTATATCTTTTTCCTGATAGCGCAATAATATGGGACCTATATGGGACCCTTAAGGGCATTCCCATATGGGCTAACCCATATAGGTCCCAAATGACTCCCATTTGGGCTTACCCATATGGGTTTGCCCAGAAACAGCCCGGTAGCTGATTTTGTCCTTTGTTGGGCAGCCCAAATGGGACCCATATGGGACCTATATGGACTGCATATTATTTGCTTATCCATTGATTTTCTATTTTTGGGTAAAATATTAGCAGCTTAGATCAAGTTAGTCCAGCATACGTTTTAAGAAATGAGTTTTTAATCAAATAAATTCAAGTTTACATCTTTTTCATGATAGCGCAATAATATGGGACCTATATGGGACCCTTATCGCCATTCCCACATGGGCAGGCCCATATAGCTCCCAAATGACTCCCATATGGGACCCGTATGGGACCCATATGGGCCGCATATTATTTGCTTATGCATTGATTTTCTATTTTTGGGTAGAATATTAGCAGTTTAGATCAAGTTAGTCCTACATACGTTTTAAGAAATGAGTTTTTAATCAAAGAAATACAAGTTTACATATTTTTCCCGATAGCGCAATAATATGGGACCTATATGGGACCCTTGTGGGCATTCCCATATGGGCTAGCCCATATTGGACCCAAATGACTCCCATATGGGCTTTCCCATATGGGTTTGCCCAGAAACAGCCCATATGGGACCCATATGTGCATGTTTGCTGGGTAATGGGCTATGTTGGAATAACTGAAGATTCCTGTTCATAACCTGGAACAGTTATAGCTGGTTCCCTTTATGTATATTTGGTAAACATGTAATGGGCTATGTTGGAATAACTGAAGATTCCTGTTCATAACCTGGAGCAGTTATAGCTGGTTCCCTTTATGTATATTTGGTAAACATGTAATGGGCTATGTTGGAATAACTGAAGATTCCTGTTCATAACCTGGAGCAGTTATAGCTGGTTCCCTTTATGTATATTTGGTAAACATGTAATGGGCTATGTTGGAATAACTGAAGATTCCTGTTCATAACCTGGAGCAGCTAGAGCTGGTTCCCTTTATGTATATTTGGTAAACATGTAATGGGCTATGTTGGAATAACTGAAGATTCCTGTTCATAACCTGGAGCAGTTATAGCTGGTTCCCTTTATGTATATTTGGTAAACATGTAATGGGCTATGTTGGAATAACTGAATATTCCTGTTCATAAACTGGAGCAGCTAGAACTGGTTCCCTTTATGTATATTTGGTAAACATGTAATGGGCTATGTTGGAATAACTGAATATTCCTGTTCATAACCTGGAGCAGTTATAGCTGGTTCCCTTTATGTATATTTGGTAAACATGTAATGGGCTATGTTGGAATAACTGAAGATTCCTGTTCATAACCTGGAGCAGCTAGAGCTGGTTCCCTTTATGTATATTTGGTAAACATGTAATTGGCTATGTTGGAATAACTGAAGATTCCTGTTCATTACCTGGAGCAGTTATAGCTGGTTCCCTTTATGTATATTTGGTTAACATGTAATGGACTATGTTGGAATAATGTGATCTCTGGATTGTCACCAGAGGTATAAAGTCAGGTCAGGAAATATTGAACAAAACTCAATGTTGTAATTACTGAACAACGTCATATGATATGATCATGAAACTTGGTATCATTATTTGCTATATTTTGTCTTTTTTCTGGCAAGCAATCTCTGGTTCTATCCATCAATCAGTTGTGTAGTCCTCCAGAAAAAAGAAGTTTGAAAAGAACATAGCAGATGAATTTAAAAATTTGGTACAAGAAATCAGAGGATTTTGCAAAACCATACATGTATGCTAATGTCAAATAAGATGTGACTGCGCTAAAAAGTAGAATCTAAAAAATTAAGGCAATTTTTTTAGAGATTAAGAGTTTTTGTGAAGCTTGTATGGCCATTCTTAAGTAGGTCATTACATTTTACTCCTCTGAAGTTTAATATCAATAAAAGAACATGCCTCGACATAATAATACTGGCTTTTTGGGGTAATTTTTTTTCGGCAGGATTCCCATTCTAAAAATTATATATTTGTCTAAAATTATAGCCTCAATTTCGGGAATTGAACGGTAAAGAATCAAACAAACAGAAAGCACAATTTAAAAATATTTGCTTACATTTAGTTCATTTCCCTATCCACTTTTATTCTGAATTTTGAAGTATTGGTTAGCCAGAAATGTTAAACAATATTCTAATTTTAGTTAAAACGAAAATGTGCAATGGCCTTGGTAGTTGTGTAGTAAAGTGTTTGGTATTCACATTCTAGGCCAAGTCCCACATACTGATTGGTGGTCCAGGTTCCCTGTCCACGCCCCAGACACCCACGTCTGCCCAGTTCCCAGCCGGGCTGGCCATCCCCCGCACCCCCACCACCCCCAGTATCGGCTCCACTCCCGGACAGAAGTTTGTCATCATGCAACAACCCAGGGCCTCTATGCCCATGCAATCACCTGCAGGCACTTCCATTGTAAAGGTATAGAACAGATTTTTATGCTCACTGTGAAGTTAAATGAACCTGGAATAAATAAGCTGAAATGCACAATATGTCATGGCAATTCTCTAATAAGTATAACAATTCAAATACTTGTTTTAAATGAAACAATTAACACTTTTAAGCCCCATTACTACTCAAAATCAACGAAACTTTCGTACAATATTTTGTAAAATAAAGGTAAAAAATTAAAAATCAGTTTCCTTATGGCAATTGCCGAAATTTCAACGCCAGATGTGGTCTGGTAAAATAGATGTTTGTAGATACAAAATGGTTATTTTTATTATTTGTTTTGCATATTTAATTTCATTTTAATATCCCTCAACAATATCTATTCATATGACAGATGAACACTTTCATGGTACCATTTTAGTGTTTGTGTGTCTTATGAATAGATATTTCGTGGGAAATGAAAATGGAATTAATTGTGTCAAAAATAAATAAAAACAAGCATTTTGTATCTACAAAAATCTATGTAATCATACCACATTTAGCGTTTACATTGTGGCTATTGCTATAAGGAACACTGATTGTTTAGGTGTAAACTTTATTTTACGAAATACTTTACAAAATTTTCATTGATTTTGAGCGTTATAGAGGCTTAAACAGCTGCCTTAAATCAGTTTGAAAATATTTTTGTACCCCACATTACAAGGTAAAAGGGGATATATACTGGAGTCACCATGGACATCTGTAAACTGATCTGTCTGTTTACTCAAACTTGTCTGCAGGCACTCTCCTACCCTTTTCAACATACAACAAACTTGAAGGCATTCTTCCTTATTACATGAATTTAGGAATGGACAATGTTTATCTTTACTGTCAAAACAATAACAAAAGTAATGCCCCTTTAACTTCTGTAACATTAATAGTTTTATGCCCCCGGATCGAATGATCGGGGGGATATTGTTTTTGCCTGTCTGTCTGCCATTCTGTCCCTCTGTCATTCTGTCCCAAAACTTTAACCTTGGTCATAACTTTTGCAATATTGAAGATAGCAACTCAATATTTGGAATGCATGTGTATCTCATGGATCTGCACATTTTGAGTGGCGAAAGGTCAAGGTCATTCTTTAAGGTCAAAGGTCAAATATATGGCTTCAAAGCGGCGCCGTAGGGGGCATTGTGTTTCTGACAAACACATCTCTTGTTACTATTAACTTAGTAAGCAATAATTAACATCTCTAAAAATGCAACATCCAGATGTATTAAATTTGGTATGTTATCTTGAATATTGATGCTCAACTTAGTTTAAATATACTAATATTTTTGTCTTTTAAGATTTAGAGTTAAAAACTTACAGGTTTTCAAGCAAGAAAAAGAAAAAAACTTGCTTTTGGCATAGCAAAACATCTATTTTTTTCTATCAAGTATCTATCATATCATATTTGTATCACATACTAATATGAACTGGTGACTGATAAATCTTGTCATTTTTTTATGAATAGCTTATAAACGGTCTGAAAACAGTTGCAATAAATATTAAATACATTTCAGGTGTTACCTGGCACTCCACAAAGTCTGGTCAATCCGTCGTCTGTCGCACAGAAGATCGTCGTGATGCCAAGCTCTCAGGCCCAGACCGCTCAAGTGCAAATGAACACCTTGCACATGTTTACCACCCCTGATCAATCCACTCAAGTCTCCATTGTGAAACAAGAGCCTGGGACCTCCTGAGCTTGTGACGCAGATTTAGGGACCTTAGAACACAACACACACTTGATATGGGGGGTTATGGACCTTAGAACACAACACACAATTGATACTGGGGGTTATGGACCTTAGAACAAAACACTTACTTGGTACAGGGAGTTATGGACCTTAAAACACAACACACAACTTCTTACAGGGAGTTATGGACCTTAGAACGCAACACACACTTGATTCAGGGAGTTATTGCCTGTGGAATATGTCAGTGTTGACAGAGTTATGGTCATTTGAATGTGTGTATGTTAAGGGAGTTGTGTTCCTTATAATGTAAGAGTGTTGAATAAGAGTTATTGTCCTTGAAATATATAAGTGTTGAAGAGTTAGTTCTTAGAATTGCAAGTGTTCTAAACATATTATGGTCCTTGGAACACTTTTGCCTTTGACTTCCACCATTTAAAAACTTGAAACATCCAGTCACTAACTTAGGATTAAGTTAGCATGAAAAGAAATGTTTTGAAACTTGATACTTTTGTTTGCATAATTCCAAAGGAAGCTGTTATACCCGATTCCTTAATAAGACCTATTTAACAGTGCAAGATTGAAATTTGACGCTACCTTGCTTTGGAATTGACACCATAAATACTTATTCCATTCGCAATTTTACAGGCAATCAAGGCCTTATTTGAGCAGTCTTTTCGTAAGCAATCATGAACAAAATTCTGACTAATTCAAGTTCAGTAAAACTGGCATGGTGGGTTTGTCAAAATATATACATCATACATAGATTGTATGGATTACTTGTAATTTTGTATGTTGTTATTGACATGATTTTCAGTTAGGACGAGAACTGAAATTTATATTAAGTTTATTTTATAATTTAGGAGTGTACACCATTGAGTTCAAGACAAACTTTTAAAGGAATTCAGAGAAAACTTTTATTTCAACGAATGTTAATGTCAGAGTAGATACATGCAGTATAAACAAATATAAAGCTGACTTGTGTCTGACTGTTCAACTCTTGATTATATTTAATTATGTATGACCTATTGTCAAAAAGCATGAAATAAACATGAACATTTATCAGACAGTATGTCTTATTGATTGTGTTTGTTATTATTCTTTGTATAAGACAAATACTTACTGAAATAACAAAACATTTGTAAAACCTGTAATCCTCCCCTTCACATTGCAGCAAATGTTTCCCTTAACCTCAACATTTAATTTGAAAACCAATAGGCTGGGGACAAAAATTCCACTTGTACGCTCGTATAGACAAGAAATATCTTTAGGATGAGTGAATTTACCTAAGCTCTCACCATACAGGACGAGTTATTAACATGTATTTTCAGACTAATAAGACTCTTGGTTTATAAATTAAAAATACCTTTTCTAAATGCATATCTATTCCGAAATTAGAACTCGAATGAACTGGAAGTTGTGATTGTTAATTTCATTCAGCAGGTGCATGTTGCTATGGAAAACTGTGTCCCAATCTAACAGCTATTTTGGTTATTAAACCAGTATGAATTTAGTCTGTAAAATGTCAGACATACACACGTTCTTTAAAGGGGATGGGGGGAAGGTTGAAAGGTCCAAAACAGAAAGCAAACATTGGAAAATAGAAAAACAAATCAGTGGATGTACGATCATAAAGTAACTTGTATCACGTCTTAAAATCTATATTTTAAAGGCATAAACCGCCAAGTTAATAAACTGTATTTATTACTATAATATAATTGTGATCAGCTGGCAACAATAATCTGAAAACAGTGATATAGGACACTGTGAGTCATATTAGCCCCTTGCAATCTTTATTGCACACATATTTGAGTGCATGTGTTTGCAGGATGAGTAAAAATGGTAAGGCACTCGTCCTGCAGGACTATTGCTGTCTTGAAATATTGCTTTTCCCCAACATTAGAAGTCTTTATCAGGAATCTCAATCTTTGTTAGGACTCTCAAAGATCACATGAGCCGTGCTTTGTGAAAAGGAGGTTTAACGCATCTGCATAAAGAATCGTCCCAGATAAGCCTGTGCAGTCTGCACAGGCTAATCAGGGACCGTACTTTCCACCTAGACTGGTTTTATGCTAAGAAAAGACTTGCTTGAAACGAAGAAAGATAATAAAAAGCAGAAAGTGTTGTTCCAGCCTGTGCAGACTGCATAGGCTAATCTGGGACGACACTTAACGCACATGTATTACAAGCCTGTTTCACAGAGCACAGCTCATATAAATGAATCTGAACATTCTCTAGATATTGTGTGGAAACACTTTGTTAATGTTTCACACATTCTTAGAACTTTACCTTTGACGGGTTGACCTAAATTTCTCAAAACCAATATACATCTTTCCTACCAGCCAATCAAGTTTGATGACCATAGGTTACGGTGTTCTCTAGACATTTTGCGGAAACCAATATTGTGATACACTCAGCTGTCATCTTGATCTTTTACCCATAACTTAAAAGGCAGAGCCATTTGTGAAAATATCTTATATATGAACACTTGTGATCCTTGATATCCGCTAGACCAGGCTGATAACCAAGAAAAAAGGAGTCTAAATAGTGAGCACACAAGCTGAACAAGAAAACCTGAAATGCTCAAAGTCGCTCACCTGAGATACAAAGGAACTGACCTGTTCTGTGCAGCCCAAGATATCATTAGAACAAATGTTCTGACCAAGTTTCATGCAGAGTGAACTATTAATGTAACTTTTAGAGTGTCTTACAAGGTTTTACTATAGCCATATAAGGATTAATTCCATGTTTTTCAACAGACAAGAACCATTTTTGAACTCATCCTAGATATCATTAAAACAAATGTTCTGATTTAGTTTCATAAAGATTTGATAATCAATGTGACTTAAAGAGTGTTAACAAGTTTTAAGTAATCCCATATAAGGAAATATGCCCTGCCCCCTTGCAGACATGATTTTCAGTCAAATGGACCCAATTTTAAACTCGTCCAAGATACCGTTGGGGAAAAAAGGTTCTGACCAAGTTTCATGAGGATGGAACAATAATTTGGCCTCAAGAGTGTTTTTCAAGCAACTGGAACCATTTTTGTCGTCTAAGATATCATTGGGACAAATCTTCTGATGATGATTTGACAATAAATGTGGCCTCTTAGAGTTATAACAAGGTTTTACTATAGCCATTTAAAAAAAAACCAACCCTTCCCCCTGGTGGCCGTATTTTTCAATCAAACGGAACCATTTTCAAACTTGTCCAAGATATCATTAGCACAAATCATCTGACCAAATATCATAAAGATCAGACAATAAATGTGGCCTCTAGAAAGTTTACAAGGCAAGGGTTGACGCCGCATGATGCATGACCGACAACAGACAAAAGGCGATCACAAAAGCTCACTGTGAGCACATTGTGCTCAGGTGAGCTAAAACCACAGCTACTCTTTCCGCAGTTAAAATATTATGTAAGATCATGTAAATCACAAATATGGTTAAGCAGCCAATAAACAAATCTTAGTGAAAATCCCAAATAATTGTTTATCAACCAATAAACAATAATAAATGGAACATTATTCCTAAAGTTATTGACAACAATGCTTATTTCTTTATGTTTTATTTGTCTTAAGCAAAAAATATTTAATCTTACAACATTCAGAAACTAAAAATGATCCCTCATAACAACAACAAGAAATCATTACAGTCATACATACAAGTAGTACTTCTTAACCCTTTGCATGCTGGGAAATTTGTCTTCTGCTAAAATGTCGTCTGCTGAATTTCTAAAATAAGCATTTTCTTCGATTTTTTTCAAAGAATACTATCAGAATAGCAAACAGTTTGGATCCAGATGAGACGCCACGTTCTGTGGCGTCTCATCTGGATCCAAACTGTTTGCAAAGGCCTTCAAAATTCGGTTCCCGCACTGAAAGAGTTAATACAAAATTAAATTTGCTTGCATGACTCACAAGCATCTTTTTTGTATGTACATTTTGGTCCTTGATTACTTGTCTGTGGTCGACTGTGTAATTGTAGGAAATTTTATGGTGAACTTTGGCAATAGTTCACTTTTACATAAATCTTTTGCAACAACCCTAGTTTGAAAGTCTCGATGATACAGTGTGAAATCAAACATGACATATTTACTAACACTAGATAGTACACCACACAATGAAACAAAAATGGGCAATATGAGTATCTTCTCACCAGTAAATATACAAATAGACCATTGTTTGGTATGCGAACTTCTTCAAGACAATGACATGTACAGTTCTGTATTGTTGTACAATTAAGATGCACTTAACAAATGAATCAAATCAATAACTTGTAAATTATACACACTTAACTTGCAATTGTACGGTGCAATATGGCACTTGGTCGAATATTTTGGGAATTCAAATCATGAACAATTTTTACATTTAGCTTTTTGCCCGTTACTATTCATCATAATAGCGAAAGCTATACAATGGCATTGGACAGGAATAAAATCTAAATGTGCCAAGGGGTGTCATTTCTTGATATAACATAATGCTTTAGTCTTTATCATTCATGTTTAATAAAATTATGCAAAATACTTCATAAAAATTAATTATACACTCAAAAATTATCAAAAAGCATAAACAATGGTTTTATTACACCCGGTCATTTCACATATTCCAACATAAACCACAAGGTTTAATACTTCTGTGTTCAGAATGTACCCTTCATCTTAACATTGAACACATGATTTTATCTGAATCCAAAAAGGTTCCTGATGTACAGTCTTCTAAACTAGTTTTATAAGAAAACGTGTAAGCATTTGTGTATTCAGTTTTCAAAGTGCTGTGAAATCATTATTATTTCTGTGACATTAATTTTCGTAAATTTCCTGGTTGGACCAATCCACAAATTTTACAAAAATACCCCCCAAAATGACCAAAGCAAATTTCTCTGTTTTCTCTTTCTAGTCCATAATCAGAAATCCACGAATAAACATGACCACAAACAAGTTTTCGAATAACCATGACTTGCAGACGATATTCTTCTTTTTTCATAACCATGATACGTCAACGGATGTAAATGATTTCACAGTATCATTCATTTCATCGCTACACATCTTTCAATCAGTAAACAATACTTTCAACATTTCGCTATTGAGTGCTTGTCTCACAAGACTATCACTAACAAAATGACCAGTTCAACCCCACGGCACCGCACACGTTAAAGACCAGTAGGGCTAAGGTTCTTGTATCCGGTGAAGTGCCATCTACGTTCGATGGTCGCCCCGACTCCGCTGAGCTCCTGTCGGAAGATGACGGGGATCTTCTCAAGCAGGGTTTCCAGCTCGCTCACCCGGCACGATACGCCGAGGCGGTGAAGGTACGACCAGATGTAGTCAATCGAGGCTCCTGTGGGATGTACGTGAAGGAAGCAGCACACCAGGCCTGCAATAGAGTAATATGGCATTAGTTGTAGGGACGGCAATAGAAAAATATGGGATAAGTTGTAGGGACAGCAATAGAAAAATATGGGATAAGTTGTAGGGACGGAAATAGAAAAATATGGGATAAGTTGTAGGGACGGAAATAGAAAAATATGGGATAAGTTGTAGGGACGGCAATAGAAAATATGGGATAAGTTGTAGGGACGGCAATAGAAAAATATGTGATTAGTTGTAGGGACAGAAATAGAAAAATATGAGATAAGTTGTAGGGACGGAAATAGAAAAATATGAGATAAGTTGTAGGGACGGCAATAGAAAAATATGGGATTAGTGGTAGGGACAGCAATAGAAAAATATAGGATAAGTTGAAGGGACGGAAATAGAAAAATATGAGATAAGTTGTAGGGACGGCAATAGAAAAATATGGGATTAGTGGTAGGGACGGCAATAGAAAAATATGGGATTAGTGGTAGGGACGGAAATAGAAAAATATGGGATAAGTTGTAGGGACGGCAATAGAAAAATATGGGATAAGTGGTAGGGACGGCAATAGAAAAATATGGGATTAGCTGTAGGGACGGCAATAGAAAAATATGGGATAAGTGGTAGGGACAGCAATAGAAAACAAGGGCTGTTTGTAAAACATGCATGCCCCCCATATGGGCTGTCCGTTGTAGTGGCAGCCATTGTGTGATACGTTTTTTGTCACTGTGACCTTGACCTTTGACCTAGTGACCTGAAAATCAATAGGGGTCATCTGTGAGTCACGCTCAATGTACCTATGAAGTGTCATGATCCTAGGCAAAAGCGTTCTTTAGTTATCATCCGAAAATCATTTTACTATTTCGGGTCACCGTGACCTTGACCTTTGACCTTGTGACCTCAAAATCAATAGGGGTCTTCTGCGAGTCATGATCAATCTACCTGTGAAGTTTCATGATCCTAGGCATATGCGTTCTTGAGTTATCATCCGAAAACCATTTTACTATTTCGGGTCACCGTGACCTTGACCTTTGACCTAGTGACCTCAAAATCAATAGGGGTCATCTGCGAGTCATGATCAATCTACCCATGAAGTTTCATGATCCTAGGCGTATGCATTGTTGAGTTATCATCCTGAAACCATTTTACTATTTCGGGTCACCACGAACTTGACCTTTGACCTAGTGACCTCAAAATCAATAGGGGTCATCTGCGAGTCGTGATCAATCTACCCATGAAGTTTCATGATCCTAGGCGTATGCGTTCTTGAGTTATCATTCAAAAACCATTTTACTATTTCGGGTCACCGTGACCTTGACCTTTGACCTAGTGACCTCAAAATCAATAGGGGTCATCTGCGAGTCATGATCAATGTACCTATGAAGTTTTATGATCCTAGGTCCAAGCATTCTTGAGTTATCGTCTGACAACCACCTGGTGGACGGACAGACCGACATACCGACAGACCGACGGACCGACATGAGCAAAGCAATATACCCCCTCTTCTTCGAAGGGGGGCATAAATATGGGATAAGTTGTAGGGATGGCAATATAAAAATATGGGATAAGTGGTAGGGACAGCAATAGAAAAATATGGGATTAGTGGTAGGGACGGCAATAGAAAAATATGGGATAAGTTGTAGGGACGGCAATAGAAAAATATGGGATTAGTGGTAGGGACTGCAATAGAAAAATATGGGATAAGTGGTAGGGACGGCAATAGAAAAATATGGGATTAGTGGTAGGGACGGCAATAGAAAAATATGGGATTAGTGGTAGGGACGGAAATAGAAAAATATGGGATTAGTGGTAGGGACGGAAATAGAAAAATATGGGATAAGTAGTAGGGACGGCAATAGAAAAATATAGGATTAGTGGTAGGGACGGAAATAGAAAAATATGGGATTAGTGGTAGGGACGGCAATAGAAAGATATGGGATAAGTTGTAGGGACGGCAATAGAAAAATATGGGATAAGTTGTAGGGACGGCAATAGAAAATATGGGATAAGTTGTAGGGATGTATTTTATCGAAAAAAAGCTAGATTTGTGTTATAAAAACAACTAGGGTTACAAACAATATTGTGCCAACAACGATCTTAAACAATCATTATTAAATTTACTTGTCGGATTTAAATTACCATTGGTACATACAAGAGGCCATTCCTGTTTGTACCTTGAAATTATTTTGTTTAAGTTATAAAGATCTGTGTTACAATTTACTATAAGCATGGACCCACTAGACAATGGCCCCATATATTTGTGGTGGGCAGCTAGATTTATGAGGAAATTTGTATATATGTTCTATTTGCAGGAAATATTGTATAAGGGAAGGCTATTACAGCCAAAATGTATAGCACCTAAATTGTATGCCACACATACTTTATTTTATGCACTGAGGCAGTATATATCACAACTGACAAAAGTGTCAATATGCTTTACATACTTAAACCACGACAATAGATCGTCAATTAGTAAGCCCCTTCTAACTGGTTTGTTTCGCCAAGGAAATAATAATAAACATGTTATAAAGTAAGCCCTCGTACCAACAAGTTGTGCCTCTTTGTCAGAGAAGTGTATGCCAGTGCTGCTGATGGTGTCATCCCCAACCTTACTGGACTGGTCAGTCTGCTAATGAAACAAGGAAACAATCACATTGATATGAGATCTAAGTCACTTTTAATAATGTATAATAAAATGTTAATACAGACAATTACTGTCAGAACATTTGAAACACCAAATTAAGACTGTTCAATGGATACCAAGAATTAGTGTTTTGGGGGTACAAGAACACATCTGATTTTGGTTCATAACTATCTTAACACAGAGTACACACTGTCATATAATAGACCAAAATTAGGTGGAAGGAATCCTGTACGAGTGCCATGAATTTTATTCCTATTAATTGATAACTTTTGATATTTGTTTCAATGGACTTGGATTGCTAGTAAAATCCATTTTCCAAAATGAGGGTCATTTTTATTCCAGACATTATCTTTAAGCCCGGTTCTGGCTGGCAATTACTAAGACATGTCAAACCTGAATGTTGCATTAAAAAAAGCCTGAAATCTTTTTATTTAATATAAATATATAGGGGAAATTAAGAATTCAAAAGCATGAAATCTGTTTATTCAATAAGAACATATAGGGGAAATTAAGAATTTAAAAGCATGAAATCTGTTTATTCAATAAGAACATACAGGGGAAATTAAGAATTTAAAAGCATGAAATCTGTTTATTCAATATAAACATATAAGGAAAATCAAGAATTTAAAAGCCTGATATCAGGACTAGACCTGAATAGTACCAAGCCTGCTTTTTATCCAAAATTACCCAAACATATTTTACTGCTTTGTCTTTTTCCTCCGTCTGGTTATCTTCGTCATTTTTGCTTGTTGTGCCTTGCTGTTCAGATCTCAGTTTCTCAGATTTCAGGTTCTCATATTTGTCCAAGGCAATCTGCTTTTCCAACACCAAGGAGGATTTCTCTTGTTCCATTTTCTTCTTGTACTCCATATGTTCATTACGGACCGTGATCAGTTGCTATAATGGAAACAACAGCAATAACAGCATCAGATGGTACAATTGGCGAAATAGAACTTATGAAAGAGAATCGACAAAACCTTAACCTTATAATAAATCTGTTTTGGTGTACTTACAAAATTTCTTCTAATGATATGTACAAGAAATTTTGAAAAGGGCTATTGAGAGCCTAGTCTGAAGTCATTTACCATAAAAACAGCATACCAAAGTTCTTACCAAAAAATATAAATCCAAAACAAGAGCACCGCATAACGGATGCCAAGGCTCGGCTGCCGGTGCAGTTTTGAATAAATAAAAGCTTGTCAGAATTTATTTAATTTTGTTTAGGTCACAGTGACCCTGACCTTTGACCTAGTGACCCAAAAATGGGTGTGGCATGTAGAACTCATCAAGGTGCATCAACATATGAAGTTTTAAAGTTGTAGTTGGAAGCACTTTGATTTGAGAGCCAATGTAAAGGTTTTATCATGGTGGATGGCGGACGACAAGCTGGCTATGACAATACCTCGGGTTTCGAAAAATTTAAGTTAAAAGGCTTAATCACACAAACAGCATTCCCAACCCAATGTGTGCATCATCAGCAATCTCCACCCACTTATGCAATCACTGAAAATTTTACTATCAGCATTCCCCACCCACTTGTTGAATCTTTCAAGGTGCATTCCCTACCCACCTATTTACGCACTTACATTTTCAAAATCTAAAATCAGCCTACCTGCCCAACCTGTTTCACCCACTGAAACTTTCAAAACCAGTATTTCCCACCATCTGTAAAACCTTTACAATCAGCATTCCCAACCAATTTGTTGCACAAAATAAAACTCTCACAATCAGCATGCCCCACCCACTTGTTGCACCCACAAAAAAACATTCACAATCAGCCTACCACGCCCTCTCAAACTTTTACAATCATCATTCCCCACCCACTGAAACTTAAACAGTCATCAATCTCCACCCACTGAAATGTTAACAATCAGTATTCCCCACCCACTTAAACTTTCACATTCAGCTTTCCCCACCCATTTATTACTTCAACTGAAACGTTCACAATCAGCATTCCCCACCAACTGAAACCTTCAACAATCCACATTGCCCACGCACCTGTTGCATGCCCTGCATGGCCATCTGTAGAGACCGGACCTCCTTCTCCCTGTCCGTGCTGGAGGAGCCGGTCTCCTGCTTCAGTACGGCCACCTCGTTCTTGTACACCTCCAGCTGACACTTCAACTCATCGTTCTCATCCTTCAAGTTGTTCACAAGGGCTAGACGACTCGCCACTGTAAATATAATGCATTTAATTCAGAAATATTTGTGTTAAGCTTTTTGGTTTGTTAACAAGCTTTTTTTAAATAAGAGTCAATATTTTCGCAAATGGCTCAAATGGCGAACGACAGCGCAAGCCCTGGCCATTAATCTGCTGCTTTAGAAAGCTTTTCATTCTTTAACCCAACTATTGCTATACTACTCTCCACTATAAATATATGAGTCACGTTCTGGTAATATTCAGTTAAATGCACATGTGTTAAATGTTGTCCCAGATAAGCCTGTGTAGACTGTACAAGCTCATCTGGGACGAAACTTTCTGCT
Organism: Dreissena polymorpha; assembly: GCF_020536995.1. Taxonomy (NCBI): domain Eukaryota; kingdom Metazoa; phylum Mollusca; class Bivalvia; order Myida; family Dreissenidae; genus Dreissena; species Dreissena polymorpha. Next base: position 8,960,046 of record NC_068360.1, read on the forward strand.
TTCTTTCAGATTTTTCTTCTTTTTTTGGGGGGGGGGGGGGTCTTTTCTTTGTGAAATTTAAGTTGAGGCAGAAAGTGTCATCCCTGATGAGCTTCTTTGTTAAAATTTTTGCATGGAACTTCTCCTCATCTATATCTATAGAAACAAGAAACCGTTGGAGACAGGTGATGCTCCCCAACGTTTTTTTTGTCACAATATTGCACTATATATTCAGATAAAAGGAAACGTCTTGAGGGCACAGTAGTTGGGGGGACAATAATTTTTTTATAGAAAATTTCAAAGGGCCATAACTCTGAAAAATCATCCGACCAGAACCCGCTGATAATATGCACATCTCCACTTGGTAGTGAAGCTTCCCATAAAGGTTCATTGAATTTCGGTCATTAGTTGCTGAGAAATAGCCCGGACAAAAATTATGCACGGACCGACACACTGACGGACACACGGACGGACAGACGAAGCGGCGACTATATGCTCCCCCCAAAATAAATTTTGGGGGAGCATAAAAAGAATTTTGGGGGAGCATAAAAAGAATCTTCATGGTGAAGTCTTTAGTTAGTGTCAGACAGACTGGTGAATGACAACGCAAAGATTTCATTCTTCTGCATTCGCCGAGGGAAAGAAAGAAATGCAATTAAATTAAGACATAAACAGGTACGTTTATTGATTTCATATACACATTTCATGGCTGAAACTAGCATGTACATTGGTAAAAATTCTATGAAACAAATTCGAACTTGTTATGAAGGTCATGTAGGTAGACACACACAGCAATAATAGGGATCTGAACTCGTTTTGCCAAAAATAGGGTCAGTATCTGACAGCATTTTTCCAAAAAAAAATCTGGACAAGTATTATGTTAAAGAAAATTTCTGAGTCCAAGGCCCATAAATTCGTCTAAAATCAATGAAACAGAACAAACCTCAAACTTGATCTGCAAGTCATGTAGACAGAGTCACATACCAAAAATCAGGCAAATATATGGGAGCATTTTGCAAAAAGTCCAGAAAACAGTTATTGTTCAGAACAATTTTAAGTAAAAGGCCCTTAACTTTGCCAAAAATCAATTGACTGACACGAAACTCAAACTTGATCATGCAGGTTGACTTACATACTAACAAGGGCAGTTTGTAAAACATGCATGCCCCCAATATGGGTTGTCCGTTGTAGTGGCAGCCATTGTGTGAATACGATTTTTGTCACTGTAACCTTGACCTTTGACCTAGTGACCTGAAAATCAATAGGGGTCATCTGCGGGTCACGATCAATGTACCTATGAAGTGTCATGATCCTAGGCGCATGCGTTCTTGAGTTATCATTCAAAAACCATTTTACTATTTCTGGTCACCGTGACCTTGACCTTTGACCTAGTGACCTCAAAATCAATAGGGGTCATCTGCAAGTCATGATCAATGTACCTATGAAGTTTCATGATCCTAGACCCAAGCGTTCTTGAGTTATCGTCTGACAACCACCTGGTTGACGGACCGACCGACAGACCGACCGACAGACAGACCGACCGACATGAGCAAAGCAATATACCCCCTCTTCTTTGAAGGAGGGCATAAAAATCTGGTAAATATCTGAAAGTGTTTAGAAAACACACTGAAAAAAGAATGACTGACAAAGGGACTAGGTCACTGCTATTAATGTCACCCTACTAAGCATATCAAACAAAAACTAGAGCTTTGTCACAGACGTGAAGAATACCCCCACATGCCGCATTGACACAATATTTTGCATGTTGTCTTCACAAAAAACAGCAGACACCATGCTCAACTAAGTGACCCCGTGACCTTGTTTTCGACCAGGCATGGCCCATGTTCAAACTTGACCGACACATAATCTAGATACAACTTCTGACCAAGCGTGGTGAGGATCTGATATTATTTACTTGAGTTAGAGAGCGGACACCATGCTGAATGTTAAAAAACGCACTAAGTGACTCCGTGACCTAGTTTTTGGCCGGACAGCCCATGTTCGAACTTGGTCTAGAGATCATGTAGTTAAAAAAACTTGTGACCAAGTTTGGTGAAGGTTGGATGAAAACTACTTGAATTAGAGAGCGGACAACATGTGGAGGTTTAAAATCACTAAGTGACCCCTTGACCTAGTTTTTGACCCAGCATGACCCATACAACTTCTGACCAAGTTTGGTGAAGATTGGATAGAAACTACTTGAATACGAGAGCGGACAACATGGTGATGTTTAAAACACACTAAGTGACCTCGTGACCTAGTTTTTGACCCGGCATGACCCATATTCAAACTTGACCTAGACATCATAGATACAACTTCTGACCAAGTTTGGTGAAGATTGGATAGAAACTACTTGAATACGAGAGCGGACAACATGGTGATGTTTAAAACACACTAAGTGTCCCCGTGACCTAGTTTTTGACCCGGCATGACCCATTTTCGAACTTGACCTCGACATCATCTAGATACAACTTCTGATCAAGTTTGGTGAAGATCGGATGAAAACTACTTGAATTAGAGAGTGGACACTTCATACGGACCGACCGACAGACATGTTCACTCCTATATACCCCCCTAAACTTCGTTTGTGGGGGTATAATTACTTTAACATACATTGATATTTTTATTGATTTTAAACAGAGATTTCATGGCTGAACTAGCATTGCAAATGTTTGTATTCTGGATAAACAAAGCACCATGAAATGATTGAAACACTGATAAATACGGCATCAACTCAAACAAATAACAAGAGCACCGCCTAGCGGGTGCAGACTGCTCATCTATTTTTCTTTTTAAACGAAAAAAATGCAAACAATTTTTTTTATTTTTTTTGAGGGGGGGGGGATTCTAGGTTTGGGCGGTCTTTCAGAAATATTTGTGTTTTTTAACCATGTTTTTTGGGGAGGGGGGCTGGGGGGATCGGGTGGTGAGAGGGGGTATAGTTTGAGGGTTAGGTCAATTATAAGATGATCTTTCAAAAGTAAAATTAATGGAAAAAAACACTATTATTTTGGGGGGGGGGGGAGATTCTGGGGTGGGGCATAGGGGATGGTTTGGGTGGAGTCTATTGTGGTGTATCATGTAAGTGTTGTTTTGTCAAAGTATCAATCAAATCTGATCATAAATAAAGAAGTAATGGCAATTTTAGCAAAATTTAATTATTTGACCTTGAAAGTCAAGGTCATTCAAAGGTCAAGGTCAAATTCAACTTCCTAGGTACAGTACCCTCATGATAGTATGAAAGTAATTGAAGTTTGAAAGCAATAGTCTTTATACTTAAGAAGTAAAGTTGATCTACACACAACATTTAACCAAATATTCAAAGTTACTACGTCAAAAAAGGGCCATAAGTCCGTCAAAATGACAACCAGAGTTATGCAACTTGTCCTGTACAGTCTTGTTATGATAGTTAGCGAGTGTTCCAAGTTTGAAAGCAATAGCTATGATACTTTAGGAGTAAAGTGGACCAAAACACAAAACTTAACCAAATTTTCAATTTTCGTAGTATAAAGGGGCCATAATTCTGTCAAAATGCCAGTCAGAGTTACATAACTTTGCCTGCACAGTCCCCTTATGATAGTTAGTAAGCTTGCAAGTATGAAAGCAATAGCTTTGATACTTTAGGAATAAATTGGACCTAAACACAAAACTTAACCAAATTTTCAATTTTCTAAGTATAAAAAGGGCCCATAACTCTGTCAGAATGCCAGCCAGAGTTATCTAACTTTGCCTGTCCAGTCCCCTCATGATATTAAGTAAGTGTACCAAGTTTAAATGCAATAGCTTTGATACATTATGAGAAAATTGGACCTAAACACAAAACTTAACCGGACGCCAACGCCAAGGTGATGACAATAGCTCATAATTTTTTTTCAAAAAATAGATGAGCTAATAATTAGAGAGTGGTAAAAAAATCCCCCAAAAAAGAAAACGCCGCGAAAATTCCCCCTAATGAAGGTAGCGACCCGCTTCCCCTAAAATGGATTGAGGGCCCTGGTGTGGTGGCAGCTCTGAAACACAAAATCCACAAGGAATATTGCTCAAAATTTGAACAGCAAAAAGCATACTGGTTGGTACTTACTCTCGACATACTGGTTGGTACTGTACTCATTCACATCAGGCCTCTTGGCCTTCTTGCTGTTGGAGGGCCCCCCACTGTCGTCCTCTTCTGACATCTCCATCTCGTCCTCCTGGCGACCACTGAGGAACTCATCCTGCTGAGACTGCTTTATCTCCTGTGAACATTAATATGGCTTAATGCACGTGCGTGAAGTGTCGTCCCAGGTTAGCCTGGGCAGTTTGCAGTGTATTAGTGAAAAATCTTTTTTGTTCTTTAAGTATTGTCCCTGATGAGCCTGTTAGAACTGCACTGGCTATTCAGGTACAAGACTTTTAGCACATGCATTAACCCTTTGCATGCTGGGTAATTTGTCTTCTGCTAAAATGTTGTCTGCTGAATTTCTAAAATTAGCATTTTCTTCGATTTTTTTCAAAGAATACTATCAGAATAGCAAACAGTTTGGATCCAGATGAGACGCACTGTTTGAAAAGGCCTTCAAAATTCGGTTCCCGCACTGAAAAGATTAAGTCCTCTTATCCCACAGTAATGCTCATATAGTTTTACTGGCTCTTATATTTTCTGGGAAACTCCAATCTCATCTTTACTTTACAAGATGCACTGATGGAACAAAAGTGGTCTTAATGTTTGTTTATGTCATTATGTTGTTAGACACAAGAATTGGGTATAACTTAAGATTAAGATAAAATGATAAACGTTTCGAGTTCATAAGGCAAAAAGTGCTATTGTTTTGTCCAATCATAATTAAGAACTATCTTGATGTTTTGTAAGGGTGTATTTACTATTAAGATCAACATTGGTATTTCTTAATTGATAGTTCACACGTGTGTTTATGGACACCTTCAGAATTTTTCCCAGTATATCCCTCAACATTACCATCGCCTAAAACCTCAAGTACAAGAAAATTAAACGTAGTATATGCCTAGGGTTTGAACTGTTATACACTTGGTCATCTTGCGGCTCTTGCCTGAGTATACTGCTTCCTCCCTGAGCTAAAAATGACAGCTCTGTTACCATACCAACGAGGATTGTACCAACCATACTCTCTGCCTGACTTGATACTTACCAATATCTCAAATGTCTGGAGAAGCGTAAATAACCTGTAATACTTCACCTTTTGATAGCTTAAATTGACCAATAGGTTGCTTTTCCTTATGTCTGGATCCGTATCCACATGAAGTAAATATGAGAATGCTTTTTTCATGTATCTGGATTGACAATTTAGTGTTCTTACAGTTAATTAAATAAAAGAGACGAGACTACATGTCTATGCAAAGATGTATTTGAATAATGTATCCCTTTAGTACTTAGATAGGTATTTTGACACATTTGAAGTCCCATAGAAAGTTTTATTTAATAAAAGACCTTTCTTACAAAATTCAAGTTTTAAAGGCTCCATTTCCAACCCTTAGATACTAATGAGCAGCAAACAGCATAAAACCTGAACAGACTGCGAGTTACTCATAGCCATTTTCACTTATGGGGGAAAGGGTTAAGCAAACATGAGGACAATGAAACCGTGATATATCAAAACATTCCACTGTCTTAAGCACAGTCAACATAATGTATTAATAAGACTAATCAATCTGACATTAATTAACTATATTCGACTACTCTCACACAAATCATCCTTCTTCACCTGTATTTAAACTAGGTTATGTTTCTATGGACATTTCAAATGTTTATTTGCATTTTTTACTAAACATACATATTAGGTGACTTATTACCTTGAAACCAGTTTTTTACAAATAACTACAAATGAGCAAGTCTGGTATATGGATATTGGAAATGTTCTCATTCGTGACTTGAGAACATTGAGAAGGCCCCTACATGCGTCCAAACTGTCTTTAGACTCTTGATCTTTGTTTTACTCAATCAATTACCACAACAGGTTTATAGCATTATAGAAAAAGTTTGCATAGTTTCTATGCTGCATATCAGCTATACAAGACAGAGTTAGAATATTTGTGCAGTGATCCATCAAAATGTAGGTTCAAATTCAAGGTCTTAAGATATTCTTTAAATCATACCTATTTGAAATCTATGGCAATTTTTTTTTAACGCAATATTGCATAAATGCAGATCTTTTTTTTAAATGAGTAGTCAACACACATGAAATGACATTTTTAGGCAACAAAATCAAGAGTCTAAGTTCAGACCGATCATACTCGCAGCAAATACTAGTGGTTCCTGACTGGCCTTCCATCATCACTATCTTTTGTTATCTGGAAATGTACTTTCCATTCCCAATCTGCTGTGATCATGTATAAACTTTCATATGGTCACAAAAGTGCAAAAACTACTGATGCTCCACTGTTTAGCATAAAATTGCCCCCCTTTTTATACAGGCTTCTTATTTCTGCGATTTTTACGCAAACAGTACCAAATGACACAATATAATAATGTGCAAGGTACTGTTTTTGTGAAAATCATGCTTCTGTTGACTTAATTAATATTTATTGGAAAGCTGACAATTCTTCACTTTTACAAGAAATTACTTTAACAGAAAAAAAATCTAATTTAAGACAAGTATATTAATAATAACAGTACTGTATTCAATCATATTGTGAAATATGCCACTGAAAATGTGTATGAAATGTTAAAATATGGTAAATGAAGCTCCAAAAACATCAGGAAAGAATTCACGTTAACCTTCGTAGTCTTTTATTCAACTTAAGTGACGGTCTGGCTATACAATAGAGCAATAAATTAAAATCCGTTTTCTTGTAAGTCAAAGAAACATTTAGAGGTCACATGATCGCAGCAGATGGTCGGTCCGCGCCCACCTACCTTTGCTTGTTTAAGCCACATCTCAACGTTCTTTCGCTGGGCCTTAGTAAAGTGATCCCAGTTCCTTTGCTTCTGTGCCACCACAAAGACTTTCTCTATCTGATCGACTGGTGGAGCGAGGGAAAAGAGAAAAACATCATCTCAACATACAAATAAATATAACAAACCAAGCACAGAACGCCCAGGATTTGTTCGCGCAGATACGTTCTTCTTGCCCATTTTCATCCTTCTGGTACCACTTCAGTCTAGAGCTGTCAAACTTTCAGTGCTCCAGCTAGGCCTTAACAGAAGTACACAGCTCCCTTTTGTCCCAACTTCTTACCCAGCCCTCTCGACCCAAGCCCTTTTTTAAAAATCTGATCAGTTTTATTTATCATAGAAAATGTCTTAAAATCCTAGCTGGAGCACTGAATTATGTACATGTATTACATGTTTATGAAGATCTGTCTTGAAAGGCATCAACAATACATCTGAATATGCCTTAGGCCAACACAAGCTACGAAGGGACATATCAATGGTTTATAAAAAAAAACTAAATTAGAAACAGGTTTTATTAGAGTTATAATATATTTAGGTATTGTTCTAATCAGAGATCATCTATTTTTAGAATGTTCTGAGGTCTGGCGATTGCACAAATGTTTTAATCAGATTGGTTATTAGAAAATAGTGCATGTCCAAAAATGTATATTGAACTAATACCTGTTTTTTACTACCTGTAGTTTTGACACCTACATCATCCATAATAAAGTTTAAAAGGTATACTTAAAATGCATGTTACTGCACAAAAGCTTAAAGAACTCATAAAAAAAAATCTTGTTTAACATATCTTTTTTTTTAAATACATTTGATATGCCCCTTCAAAAGAGCACTAGCTTTTGTCTTCTGGTAACTTACATGGCATTCTCCAAAGCCCATATGCAATACCTGGGAACTGATGGTACACTTGGTAAAATCAAACAATACTGTACAAAGGCAAATCAGACCTCTGTTGATCCAAACTTTGGAGTAGACATGAGCCCTTGGCCTCTACAAACCCTGAAATAACTCATGTTGAACATATGAAGTTCCAGTAGATACACCAGCTCCGATGCCAAAAACTTACTGTAACTGTGGTAAAATTCAGGACAGTTGACAAGAGAGAAACTGAGCCATCACTTACACTGCCTCAAGAGGCCCTCAAAGAGGCTCTTGAATCTCTGCTTCATGGCCACGAGTTCTTCTTCGTGGGCCTGTTTCTCGGAGAGGAGGCGTCTGATGTGCGAGTTCACGCACTGGATCATGCTGTAGAACTGGTTGATGTTGCGCCTATTCACGTCTCCTCGCTCCATCCACGTGAGCAGCGTCGAGGACGCCTTCATGAAATCCTCGTCATCTGAAAGGAGGACATAACTCTACATGTAATGCAGTCAATTTGAAACTGAAAGACGCCTTCATGAAATCCTCGTCATCTGAAAGGGGGACAGAAATCTACATGGATTGCAGTCAATTTGAAACTGGAGGACGCCTTCATGAAATCCTCGTCATCTGAAAGGGGGACATAACTCTACATGTATTGCAGTCAATTTGAATCTAAGTAGATTTTAACTGGAAAGTACGTCCAATGAATTTTACTATTTTGAACACCAATTTTCGTATACAGTGTCACCACTGTAACAAGAGCACCACATAACTGGTGCCAACTCGGCTGCCGGTGCAGTTTTGAATAAATTCATGCTTGTTAGAATTTTGTTTTTTAGAGGCCACAGTGACCTTGACCTTTGACCTAGTGACCAAAAATTGTTTGTGGCGTGTAGAAGTCATCAAGGTGCATCTACATATGAAGTTTCAAAGTTGTAGCTGAAGCACTTTGATTTTAGAGCCAATGTTAAGGTTTAAGCACGGCAGACGGCAGACGCAGGATGGCAGACGCCAGACGACGAGCTGGCTATGACAATACCTTGTGTTTTCTTCGAAAACAGCCAAGCTAATAAAACAAGACTTTTGACTAGGTAGTGAATAATAAATATTACTGTATTGTCCTAACTGCTGTATTTTATTTGTAGTAAGTATCTTTTGTGATTTTGTGCCATTACAGGTAAAACCTTACAATATTTTACAGGTCATGCCTCCTTGGTGGAATTAATACAAGAGGGCCAAGATGGCCTTAGTTCGCTCACCTGAGAGGAGTCGGTTCATTCAATCTTTACCTTATGTCAAACTAGACCTAGATATTGACCAGACAAACATCCTGGTCAAGTTTCATCATTATTGAACCAAAACTCTGGCGTAGGGAGTGTTTTTGTTTTTGTAAGATTTGAAATGGTGACCTATCATCAAACTTGACTGAGATCTTTCAGCAACTTTGATAAAGAATGCTTGAGTAATGTGAATGTTTACAAACCAAATGTGGACGGACGGACAGCGGACAAAGACCAATCCTAAAACCTCACCTGAGCAATCAGGTGAGCTAAAAAGTGCGTTTCACCGATCTGAGCCATTTTCCAACTTGTCCAAGAAATCAATAAAACCAATATATTGACTAAGTTTCACGATGATTAGGCAAAATATGTGAATTCCATAGTGTTCAATCACAAGGCTTTCTCTCTATATAGTCACATAAGGAAAACTGCCCCACCCCCCTTGCAGCCATGTTTATTGACCCATCGGGACCATTTGCAAACTCATCTGAGATATATATAAAACCAATCTTTTCTCCAAGTTTCATGATGATTGGGCAAAAATGTGACTTTTAGAGTGTTCACAAGCTTTTTTTACTATATAAATATAAGAAAACTGCCCCCCGCGGCAGCCATGTTATTCAACTGGAACCATTTTTTAACTCAACTATCAAGGAAACAAATGTTCTGACCAAATTTCATGAAAATTGGGCAAAAAATGTGACTTCTAGAGTGTTCACATGTTTTCACTGTATACATATAGAGAAAAATGCCCCGCCCACTGGCGGTCATGTTTTTTCACCGATCTGGACCATTTTCGAACTCGTCCGACATATCAATAAAACCAATGTTTTGATTAACTTACATGATGATTGGGCCAAACTTGTGACTTCTAGAGTGTTTACAAGGTTTCTCTATAGCCATATAAGGAAAACTGCCCCGCCCACTGGCGGCCATGTTTTTCAACAGACCGGAACCACTTTTGAACACAACCAACATATCATTAAGACAGACATTTAGACAAAGTTACGTGAAGATTGGGCATTAAATGTGACTTCTACAGTGTTTACAAGTTTTTTCTTTTTTTTGACCTAGTGACCTAGTTTTTGACCCAGCATGACCCAGTTTTGAACTCGATCGAGATTTCATTGGGACAAATCTTCTGACCAAGTCTCATGAAGATCGGACAATAAATGTGGCCTCTAAAGTGTTTACCAACAAATGTGGACGGACGATGGACAGAAGGACAACGGACAAAGACCGGTCACAAAAGCTCCCCTGAGCAATCAGGTGAGCTAAAAAAAACATCCAACTTCAAATAACAATTAACACATAAATAAAACCCAAATCTACACTCAGTGTCTGTATTATTATGAAAACATTAATAATCAAAGGGGAGTAACTACTGTAAACTTAAATGCAATATTTATAAGAGTTGTCTTGTATGTTACATGACCTTAATTCATGATTGTTTAACAAGCATTTTTACTATATAAATATAAGGAAAACTGCCCTGTCCCTCTGGCAACCATGTTTTTCAACGGACCGGAACCATTTTCAAACTTAACTAACGTATCTAAGAAACAAAAGTTCTGACAAAATTTCATGAAAATTGGGCAAAAAATGTGACTTCTAGAGTGTTCACATGTTTTCACTATATACATATAGAGAAAAATGCCCCGCCCACTGGCGTCCATTTTTATTCACCGATCTGGACCATTTTCACACTCATCCGAGACATCAATAAAACCAATGTTTTGACCAACTTTCATGATGATTGGGCAAAAATTGTGACTTTCAGAGTGTTTACAATGTTTCTCTATAGCCAAATTAGGAAAACTGCCCCGCCCACTGGCGGCCATGTTTTCAATGGACCGGAACCACTTTTGAACTCAACCAACATATCATTAAGACAAACATTTTGACAAAGTGACATGAAGATTGGGCATGAAATGTGACTTCTACAGTGTTTACAAGTTTTTTCTCTTTTATGACCTAGTGACCTAGTTTTTGACCCAGCACGACCCAGTTTCAAACTCGACCAAGATTTCATTGGGACGAAGCCTCTGACCAAGTTTCATGAAGATTGGACAATAATGTGGCCTTTAGAGTGTTTACGATCACATGTTAACGAACGGACGGACGGACGACGGACAAAGACCGGTCACAAAAGCTCACCTGAGCATTCAGCAGGGCTTTCCACAGGCCATTTAACGATCCCTCGCCAGGACGCTTGAATTGCGAAATCAGAGTCCCTGGGCCGCTTGAAATTTTCTGATCAGTGTATTTTTCAGTAAAAGAAAGTGGAGATTGTCAAAAAAAATCAAGGTTTCTCTATCGGTGTATCAATATTCCCTGTTTTAAAAGAGTACTCGGTACTTACTTTCACAAGTAATCGCCATAAACACCACATCAGGTAATGGAAATTCCACTGATAAGAGAATAGCATGACGCTCATATCGATTATTCTAGCCACATTACACAGTCATTTAAATGCTGACAAGGATGTATCATGTCACTTTCCAGTCATCAGACTGTGATGTTCATCGCCCAATCGGTTACACAAATGCATATGAGGCATGGTTTACTATCAACCATTATTTTTCATTGACGTCTGGCACGAAGTAAGAGTTTATCGCAGCTTGATTAGCAAGAAGTTGTACCACTTACGTAATATAAAACCGGTAACTAGAGCAGTACATTAAAGACGGTTTCGGGCAGCATCATCACACTTTTTTACTGTAAACAAGTGTTACCTATGACTCATAGTTAATACGAGAAATTAATTGCAAGTGGTAAACAATTAATTACTTATAGCAAGTAAGTTGTGCAAATAACTCCTGGTTACAATTATGCGATCACAATTTAATTCCAGTACATGTATATTTCATCATGTCCATTTATAGAACTGATTCACCTCGTTTTTCTGACATTTATTCGACACAATGGGCTTTAACAAATTTTCGTTGAATTACTTACGCACATTTGTAAATGTTTCATCCGATTATGGATACTTAAGAGACTGATGATGGCAACCGGCCGTAATCCTCCTGGACAGCGTGAATTTCATGCATAATTCCGTCAAACATTTAATCGACTCGTAAAGTGTTTAAACAAATTATCGTTGAATTCATAATGCAACTGTTAATATTTGTTGAAATCTCAAATGGGAATAATTAAATTTGTAATCCGAAACCCATTCCCGTAAGTCATAGTTAACACGTTTTAAATCCGAAACACACTTCCGAATGTAAATGTTACCGCAGCGTTAAAATATTTTTGCTTCAAATTAGCAGTGCAAATTTATTTTGTGTCGAATCTTTTTCTCAATTAAAAAGAGCGCGAAAATTATAAAGCATGTACAACGTCACATCATTTGCATAGAAAGCGTGCGTGTATCTTTTTAACAAGCACACAACACGTCAGGGGATTGACGCATGTTCAGAGGCAATATTTTATCAATCTATAAATAGTCACTTAAAATTTATTTGATACTATAGAAAAATGGCAATGTTTGTGTTAAAGAAATAATTGACAGCTTTTATCGTAAATATTTACCAGAAAGTAATTTATTAAAACGGAATAAACGGGATTATCCGGTATTTAATAGAAACTTGAATAGTACTTAGTATACAGTAATAGAGTCGAGTTGAAACGGATGTATTGGGGAATCGTTCGAGTTGGGATTTTACTATCTGTACGGGAAAGTTTTAAAACAATTAAACAATACAAAAAAATATATATATTTTTTTTTAATTACTGGGGGATTTTCTTGAAGAGTCATAGCCCACCAAATGACTTCTTTTGAGGCTGTTTTTCTTTGAGTTAAAACGCACCACAGAACGTGAATTGACACGTTAAATTACAAAAAAATCAATGTCAGGAGGGGACACCCCTCCAGAACAACTCCTATCAGCCCCGGGGTGCCTGACAAAAATCCTGTGGAAAGCACTGAATCAGGTGAGCTAAAAAGACATTTATTAGACCCATGTTCATGCATAATCATGTATTTCCCAGGAAAGATTTCCAGAAGAAACACCTGCAAAGTCATTTTTTTCATTATTTTTCGACTGTGGCTTCAATGCCCCAGTAATGGACCTTCTTTTCAGTTGATGATGCAGTTGCTTTGCTTCATAGTGGCTGTACTGTGTGACTTGTTTTCAACTCCTCTGTAACTAATGGGTGGATCTTACTCAAACTTTCACAGTGGGAAAAACTTAAACTAGAGTGTTAACAAGGTTTTACTATAGCCGTATAAGGAAAAATGCCCCGCTCCCTGGCGGCCATGTTTTTCAAACAACTGGCATCTTTTTCACACTCGTCCAAGATATTATTGGGATGAATCTTCTGACCAAGTTTCATGAAGATCAGACAATAAATGTGGCCTCTAGAGTGTTAACAAGAATTTACTATAGCAATATAAGGAACAAGAGATGTGTTCGTCAGAAACACAATGCCCCCTATTGCGCCGCTTTGAAAAACAAAAAAATTATTAAAAAAATTACCTTTGACCTTGAAGGATGACCTTGACCTTGAACTTCCACCACTCAAAATGTGCAGCTTCATGAGAACGCTGCTTTGAAAATTTATTTTTTTAGCCTTGAAGGATGACCTAGAACTTGAAGGATGACCTTGACCTTCAACTTCCACCACTCAAAATGAGCAGCTTCATGATAACGCCGCTTTGAAATTATTTATTTTTTGACCTTTGACCTTGAAGGATGACCTTGACCCCGAAGGATGACCTTGACCTTGAATGTCCACCACTCAAAATGTGCAGCTTCATGAGAACGCCATTTTGTATTTTATTTTTTTTACCTTTGACCTTGAAGGATGACTTTGACCTTGAAGGATGACCTTGACCTTGAATTTCCACCACTCAAAATGTGCAGCTTCATGAGAACGCCGCTTTGATTTATTTTTTTGACCTTTGACCTTGAAGGATGACCTTGCCCTTGAACTTCCACCACTCAAAATGTGCAGCTTCATGAGATACACATGAATGCCAAATATCAAGTTGCTATCTTCAATATTGAAAAAGTTATGGCCAATGTTAAAGTTTTTGGACGGACAGACGCCATATATTTGACATTTGACCTTGAAGGATGACCTTGACCTTCACCTTTCACCACTCAAAATGTTCAGCTCCATGAGGTACACACGCATGCCAAATATCAAATTTCTATCTTCAATAATGCAAAAGTTATGGCCAACGTTAAAGTTTTTTTCTGACGGACGGACAGACTGACATACACACATACTGACAGACGAAGAGTTCAACTGCTATATGCCACCCTAATGCCCCACCCCTTGGCAGCCATGTTTTTCAAGCAAACAACCATTTTCGAACTCATCCAAGATATCATTGAGACCAATCTTCTGACCAAATTTCATGAAGATTGGACAATAAATGTGGCCTCTACAGAGTTAACAAGGCAAATGTTGACGCCGCACAACGGACAATGGACAAAAGGCGATCACAAAAGCTCACCATGAGCACGTTGTGCTCAGGTGAGCTAAAAATAGATGATCATATGTAAGGAGTTTTTTGCTGCGACAATTCTAGGTCAAATTATGGCTGTAATACCCCAGTACTTGATCTACTTTTCATGTGATCATGCAGTCCCTATTGCTGTAATACCCCAGTACTTGACCTACTTTTCAGGTGACCATGCAGTCCCTATTGCTGTAATACCCCAGTACTTGACCTACTTTTCAATTGATCATGCAGTGAAAGTTGCTGTAATAACCCAGTACTTGACCTACTTTTCAATTGATCATGCAGTGAAAGTTGCTGTCATACCATAGTACTTAACCTACTTTTCAGTTTATCATGCAGTGCCTCTAATACCCCATTAATTAACCTTCTTTACGGTTGATCATGCAGTGCCTCTAATACCCCATTACTTAACCTACTTTTTGGTTGATCATGCAGTGCCTCTATTACCCCAGTACTTGACCTACTTTTCAGTTGATCATGCAGTGCTGCTGCCTCATAGTCACTGTACTGTGCTGTGGGGGGCGGGCTGGGAGGCCGGAGTCTATCTTCCTCCATGCGTTGGCGGTGACGCATGTCACGAATCATTGAGCGCTGCTTGCACTCAAACTCATACTGGTCATCTCGGGCCATCGCATAGTCTACGTGCAGACGCCCTGTGTTGGGCTTGTCATCCTTGTCCTCCACCTTCATCCTGTAGCCTGCGCGCAAAACATGAAAATAACGGTTTAGATTGTTTCCTCAAATGAAAATCAATACCATAGTATGTTAACCATAATTTACCAATATGTTAGTCCGTCTATTTGGATTTTATAACACAATGGAAGGACTGAGGAGTGCAAGCAAAGAAAAATTTTGTGGACTGATTTAGGTAAACAAGTATCTTTGAAAACGATGATGCTCCCCTTGTTTGACCTTGAGAAAATATATTATTAGCCTCTGTGACCTTGACCCCGGTGACCTCAAACCTCATCAAAAGGTAGAGGTCCATGCAAGGTACCTACACGCCAAATATGTAAGAGATCGGTAAAATATTGAAGGCGCTATGAAAAACTGTAACAAAAGTGTGACAGAAAAAATCTATTATTAGCCATGGTGACCTTGACCCCAGTGACCTCAAACCTTATCAAAAGGAAGAGGTCCATGCAAGGTACCTACATGCCAAATATGTAAGAGATCTGTAAAATATTGAAGGGGCTATGAGAAACTGTAACAAAAGTGTGACGGAAGGAAGGCAGTACGGAAGTTTAAAGTGGCAACTATATGCTATCCGAAAATTTTCGGGGAGCATAAAAACATGTGCATAACAGGGTGACAAACCTAAAGTGATCAGTACAAAATCAAATTAAAATGTTAAAAGTGTTTTCAGCTGAAAATATAGTGATGGTATGTGTCAATATCTGACAAATTCATAAAAACTAAATCCAGTATAAATACAGGGAAACATTTCTGGTTTGTTTCAGTGATCTTAACTAACAATGAAATCTATCTGATTAACCCATTTATGCCAAGTGGACTCTTCCATCCTTCTAAATTGGATCAATTTATTTCCAAAATAAGGGATGTCTAGTATGTTTATTTCTATATTTAGAAAATTTTGTACAGAAATTCCTTTAAGCAAACAGCGTAGACCCAGATGAGACGCCGCATAATGTGGCATCTCATCTGTGTCTACGCTGTTTGCCAAGGCCTTTTTTCTATACTCTAGGCATAAATGGGTTAAGGTAAAAAGGTCAGAAGTTTCTAATAATCCAGCAAAAACTCACAGGACGGATGACATGTGGACTCATGCTATTCATAAACCTACAGCAATGTTTGGTATAACAGGCCATTACTCAAACAGTGAATTGTAGATACAATTCTACATCATACCTGGCTAAGCTATTAAACCCATATTTTATGTCAAGTATGGTGTAAAGTATGGGGAAAAATGAGGAATTTACAGAGTGAGAAAATAAACCATTAAACACTGCTATCCTATAATGTTAGATCATACACAAAATACCACTGCAATATGAAATTCCAGTAATGCAGGTACCAAGTTAATGAATTAAGTCAAGCACTCTTAAAACCTTGTTGAGTGTTCTTATCTTACTTAACCCTTTGCATGCTGGGAAATTTGTCGTCTGCAAAAATGTCGTCTGCTGAATTTCTAAAATTAGCATTTTCTTCGATTTTTTTTCAAAGAATACTATCAGAATAGCAAACAGTTTGGATCCTGATGAGACACCACGTTCTGTGGCGTCTCATCTGGATCCAAACTGTTTGCAAAGGCCTTTAAAATTCGGTTCCCGCACTGAAAGGGTTAAACCCCATGACATACCTGTACAAGCCCTACTTATGCAATTCAAGTACACCGAAACACAAAGTCCATACCTGACAAAAACAGAGCTCTCTCCACACTTTCCTCATGTTCGAAACGGACGTGTGCAAAGTTCTTCTTCTTGCTCTTACGTACACTGGTGGTGATTCCAAAGTCCACGAACACCTCCTGCAGCATTTCCTCTGTGCACGTCTCAGGAAGCCCGCCCACAAAGATTGTACGACACCCAGGAGGACGTTCCCTGGTTGTGGGGGGTGGGGCATCTAGAAATATGCAAAAAGATATAAGATAAAGGTAGAGGCTTCTAATAAGAAAACAAGAGATGTGTTATCAGAAACACAATGCCCCCTATTGCGCCGCTTTGAAATAAAATTGCAATATATCATTTGGCAGGTTAAGAAATTATCACCCTTTTAAAGCTTATTACTTCCCTTGAATTGTATTTTTTTACTTTTGACCTTGAAGGATGACCTTGACCTTTCACCACTCAAAATGTGCAGCTTCATGAGATACACATGCATGCCAAATATCAAGTTGCTATCTCCAATATTGCAAAAGTTATGGCCAATCAGTCTTCACGGTAATATTTTAACCACTAGCCCGAATTATGATGCTTTATTGGAAACAGACAAAAAAATCCAATAGCCCAACTATACAAATTATTAATTTCTAGTAGCCCGATTAACATTTAACCAGTCCCTGGCTGTCGGGCTTATAGTTAGCGTGAAGACCGTGGACGGACTGACAGACGGAATGACGGACAGTTCAGCTGCTATATGCCACCCTACCGGGGGCATGCTATTTTATATGCCACCCTACCGGGGGCATGCTATTTTATATGCCACCCTACCGGGGGCATGCTATTTTATATGCCACCCTACCGGGGGCATGCTATTTTATATGCCACCCTACCGGGGGCATGCTATTTTATATGCCACCCTACCGGGGGCATGCTATTTTATATGCCACCCTACCAGGGGCATGCTATTTTATATGCCACCCTACCGAGGGCATGCTATTTTATATGCCACCCTACCGGGGGCATGCTATTTTATATGCCACCCTACCGGGGGCATGCTATTTTATATGCCACCCTACCGGGGGCATGCTATTTTATATGCCACCCTACCGGGCGCATAAAAAGCAAAAGATAAAGCTGAGGCTTCTAATAATAATACACAGACTATAAAAGTTTTTTTTTAATATTCACACACATAACATACATGTATTGGTATGACCTCTAAAATATGGTGACACAGAAGAGCCTTTTAAAGTAGTAGATACATAGAGCTTCAAAAGGGATATAGCATCTTAAAATTGATGTCAGATAGGTGTGGACAGGCTAAAATTAGATATCTGAAAAAATATTTAGCGAAGTTCAACTACGTTCAATGCACAAAAGAATGTCATCTTAGAATATATAATCCGCTGTGCTAAGGGTTGTCCTGGTTACGATCTCAAATGCGAGCAATTTTAAGATACCATTTAAAGATGCGAAGGAAAAAGACTTGTGTCTCAACAAGCCATAGATATTTTAGGCAATCAAGCTCAACTAAAAGGTACATGGTCTATTATTATTCTTGACTTGACAAAACCTGCAATCTAGTACATAGAGCAAGCATACTTTTGGGAAAACTAAGCTTAATGAATGTGAGTAGCCTGTTGCCCCAAATCAGCAGGCAAAGTTCACACAGGCTGATATTTTCCACTTTTATAGTATTTTTCATTTAAAAATAAGTCTCTTCATAATGAAAATCCAGTTTGAAAGGAAAGTGTTGCCCAAGAAAAGCCTGTGCAGTATGTAGCCTGCACAGGTTACACTGGGAAGACACTTTATGCACGTCCTTAGGCCACATTTTCCCAAGAACAAAGCTTATGTGTCAATCACACTTACTGGGAGGTGGTGGGTAGAGCACACTGTTCTCCTTGCGTATGATCTCCTTGACAGGCATAATAGGCATGCCCATCTCGTCTATCGGGCCCTGCCAGCCAGGCATCTGCAGTGGTGGAAACACAACATGCAAAACAGTGAAACAATTGAGCCTGGTTCTCAGAAAACTGGGCTTAAAGCATGTGCCTACGGTGTCGTCCCATATGAGACTTTGCCGACCGCACAGGCTTATCAGGGACGGCACTTTCCGAGTAAACTTGATTTTGTTTAGAAGGGACCTCCTTTAAATGATTTTTTGTAATAAAAACAGAAAGTGCTGTCCCTGATTAGCCTAAGCAGACATGGCAGGCTAATCTTAGAGAACACTTTGTGAGCATGCAATAAGAACACTTTGTGAGCATGCAATAAGAACACTTTGTGAACATGCAATAAGAACACTTTGTGAACATGCAATAAGAACACTTTGTGAACATGCAATAAGAACACTTTGTGAGCATGCAATAAGAACACTTTGTGAACATGCAATAAGAACACTTTGTGAGCATGCAATAAGAACACTTTGTGAGCATGCAATAAGAACACTTTGTGAGCATGCAATAAGAACACTTTGTGAGCATGCAATAAGAACACTTTGTGAGCATGCAATAAGAACACTTTGTGAGCATGCAATAAGAACACTTTGTGAGCATGCAATAAGAACACTTTGTGAGCATGCAATAAGAACACTTTGTGAACATGCAATAAGAACACTTTGTGAACATGCAATAAGAACACTTTGTGAGCATGCAATAAGAACACTTTGTGAACATGCAATAAGAACACTTTGTGAACATGCAATAAGAACACTTTGTGAGCATGCAATAAGAACACTTTGTGAGCATGCAATAAGAACACTTTGTGAGCATGCAATAAGAACACTTTGTGAGCATGCAATAAGACACTTTGTGAGCATGCAATAAGAACACTTTGTGAACATGCAATAAGAACACTTTGTGAGCATGCAATAAGAACACTTTGTGAACATGCAATAAGCCCGAATTTACAGAGCAAGGCCCACTTATTGATTATAGACACAATGTGTGGTGGCAGCTCTGAAACACAAAATCCACAAGGAATATTGCTCAAAATTTGAACAGCAAAAAGCTTACAGCTTATTAATTTTTGGATACGCATGTTTATGCAAATTACAAGAGGGCCAAGATGGCCCTAGTTCGCTAACCTGAGAAGAGTCGGTTCATTCAATCTTTATCAAATGTCAAACTTGACCTAGATATTGTCCAGACAAACATCCTGGTCAAGTTTTATCATTATTGAACCAAAACTCTGGCATATGGAGTGATTTTGTTTTTGTAAGATTTGACCTGGTGACCTTTATTTTGAGTTGACTCCCCCTTACCAAACATCAAACTTTGCTTACAAAAGTAAATATTATGACCAAGATTCATAAAATCTGAAACAAAATTGTGACCTCTAGAGTGTTTACAAGGATTTTGTATAATATAATGAAAATTTTGACAATCTAAAGGCAATTATTATGGCATTATTTATGTGACATATATAAAACAAATCTTTTCACCAAGTTTCATGATGATTGGGCAAAAAATGACTCTAGAGAGTTCACAAGCTTTTTTTACTATATAAATTTGAGAAAACTGCCCCCCCCCCTCCGGCAGCCATGTTATTCAACTGACCAGAACCATTTTCAAACTCAACTCTTGTATCAACGAAACAAATGTTCTAACCAAATTTCATGAAAATTGGGCCAAAAATGTGACTTCTAGAGTGTTCACATGTTTTCACTATATATATATAGAGAAAAATGTCCCGCCCACTGGCGGCCATATTTTTTCACCGATCTGGACCATTTTCGAACTCGTCCGAGATATCAATCAAACCAATGTTTTGACCAACTTTCAATATGATTGGGCAAAAATTGTGACTTCTAGAGTGTTTACAAGGTTTCTCTATAGCCATATAAGGAAAACTGCCCCGCCCACTGGCGGCCATGTTTTTCAACAGACCGGAACCACTTTTGAACTCAACCAACATATCATTTAGACAAACGTTTTGACAAAGTTACATGAAGATTAGGCATGAAATGTGACTTCTACAGTGTTTACAAGTTTTTTCTTTTTTTTGACCTAGTGACCTAGTTTTTGACCCGGCACGACCCAGTTTCAAACTCGACCCAGATTTCATTGGGACAAAGCTTCTGACCAAGTTTCATAAAGATCAGACAATAAATGTGGCCTCTAGAGTGTTTACGAACAAATGTGTACGGACGGACGACGGACGGACGACGGACAAAGACCGGTCACAAAAGCTCACCTGAGCAATCAGGTGAGCTAAAAAGATGACATTGTTAGATACATGTTTTTCTCAATATATTATTGTTTAAAGAAAACAACGTACATGATAAATGCTTGATCAATGCCATTCACACAACAAATCACATTTGAGCATTTCTCCAGGAAAATCATGCATGTGTGTAAAGAGTTGTCCCAGATCATGCAGTGTAGTCCACTAAGGCTGATCAGGGACGACACGGTGTAGTCCACTAAGGCTGATCAGGGACGACACGGTGTAGTCCACTAAGGCTGATCAGGGACCCGGTGTAGTCCACTAAGGCTGATCAGGGACCCGGTGTAGTCCACTAAGGCTGATCAGGGACGACACTTTCTGATTTTATTGTATTTTTCTTTCAAAGAAGTCTGTTCTTAACCGAAACTCCAGTTTAGGCATTAGTGTCACCCCACATTATCTCAAAAGACACATTATGCACGTGTATTAATCCCAATTTTCCAAGCACAGCTCATTTTTACATTTTGGATTTCAATTGAAGCAAAATCCTGCTTTTTGATGCAAGCATTTTGCAATATTGTCACTTTTGTCTCTTCCAAATAATCTTCCTTGCATAATTTGACTCCTGATTTTCAAAAACTATTGAAATCCAGGTATTTATAACTCACCCCTCCAAACATCATCATGTTTCCGGGCCCGGGCCCCATATTTCCCATGTTCCCCATGGCCATCATGTCACTCTGCCCCATCATGCTCATCATGGGGTTCATACCACCCATGGGGAAGAACCCTGGACCGCCTTGCATCATCATCCCACTGTCCATACCTAAAGTGAACACAAGAGAAAGGTATTGGTCATTGCTTCAATAGTCTTTTTCGTTTTAACAACTTGAATAAAATATTTATAACACACCTTGTAATCCTTTATTTTCTTTAACATTGAAAAAAGAGGGACATTTTAAGACCTGCATATGAACCCCTGTACATGGTTTGACAAAGTGTAACATAACATTCTGACAAAAAGTAATATTGATAAAAATTCACAGCGGTAAGGAAATTGCACTAAGGCATTAAGGTGAATAAAAGTGACTCCAGTACATGTACATTGTACTCACCCTGTTGCATGGACATCTGCATGCCATCGTCCATGTCTCTGTATGGTTGATCATTTTGTGGAATGTTCAACAGCTTGGCTGTAAACGCCCCCATACCCATGCCATCATCATCTGTGAAACAGAGCATGCATGTTCTATGCAAATTGGAAGTTACTAGATTTTAACTCCAGCGTATTATCATTTTGCATCATTCGAATTCAAAAGTTCATTAACAAAGAATTATAAATCATGTTTTATGTGCTCTGATTTCTTGACATTTACTCCCGATTTCTTGACATTTATTTCAACGATTTAATGTTTGAAGAGCATTAAATACATATTCAGCCGCAAAATAACTCTGAGGTCACAAACATAACAACCAAAAGGGTAAGTTTTCTGATGATTTTCAAAATCTGTTTGTAATCCTTGCCTGAAATGCATTCTTATCAGGAGTTCCGGGTGAACCATTAAATATAACTTAATAACTAACTAACTGAATATTAGCCCAAAAGATTGACAATAACCCTTACATATAAGGTCAACAAAAGGTTTATTTAAAAATATAATTTACAAGCAGTTTGAAATTTTGATTTGTATAGAATTTTTTATTTTCAGACTAAAAAAACAAATTACATTTGTCATTTTTATGTCTTTCCTCAGGTAGCTTGTCCATTGCCATGGGTGGCTTGCCTTTGTTGGGGTTGAAAGCCAAGGGCTGATTATTCATCCTGGGGTCAACGTATCCTGCAATAGCAAGAATATATCATTACAGTGAGAGTTTCTGTAAAAGATATTATTAATACAACGAAAGATTAGTTTAAACCTATTTTTGTTAGCGTGATTGCAGTGTAAGTACTTACTACTTATTTGAAATGTGCTCAAGTCTGTTTCCTGGGCATAGAACCAGTACTTCGTGTCTTTTGGGGAGATGTGAAAAAAGAAAATTAATGATGGATGGTTTTGTTCTTATGAAACAGATTATCAGTAATCTTAGTTTCAAATCAACATTTTATTAAATCTAAAGATGTTTTACTCAAGTGTATTGTTTTTTCCCTAATGTTATAGCTTGCTGCTTCTTTTGGCCTTACACGTACATAGAAATTATTTCTCACAAAAGTTTAACCCCAGCTTGCAGAACAGAAATATTATATGCTCTACCTGATTCCATGCCCATCATCTTCAAATTCTGTGTATATGCACCTGAAGAAGTGAGATATAAAATCTAATAAGATAAAACATATTAAGTAATAAACTACTCATCATAAATTGTTTTAAGAATATGTTATAAATAAAAGAGTTTTTCTCTGTTTTCTTTGGCAAACTGTCTCTAAACTCTTGTCATAACTTAGTGCGGAAATGCCACAATCAATGCTCAGATTAACCCCTTACCACTTAGATACATATTTTGACGCATTTGCAGTCCCTAAGAAAGTTAATTTCAATTAAAGGTCCTTCTTAATAGATTTAAGTTTTAAAGTCTTCTTTCAAACCCTTAGAAATTGATGAGAAGCAAACAGCATAAAACCTGAACAGACTGCGAGTTACTCGCAGGCTATTCTGGTTTTATGCAGATTGCACATAGCCATTTTCACTTTGCTTCTGAGTGGGAAAGGGTTTATAAAAAATGATGAAATACATTATTTATTGTTGAGTGTTGCAGGTCATTGTCATGTGTGAAATCAAGTGTCTTCCAGACTGCAATGCTGACCTCAAAGGATTCTGTATACATTCACTGTACATTCCGGCTTACATGTAGATACGTTAGTTGCTAATAAATGTCTTTTACAGTAAGGTGTTGTAAATACTACTACATTGTATCCTACTTGAATTGGTGACTTATTCTTTGTGTGGAAAGAATATTAAAATGAATCAACTTTCCCATTTTCAGATTATACAGCACTTTCATTTTGTAACAGAAGCTCATCTTGAAGCCATGTCATAAAGTGTATTTGATTATACACAATGTACATAAAATGTTAACAAATACCAGTCAATTATACATGTATACGGTAGTAAGAAATACATTGATTCCATCATTTGTATGCACAAAATGTGAACATATCTTGATATTCACATTTTTATGGATTAAAAGACGTCTTCACTGGAAGACTGGGAACAACATGAAACCAAGGGCAACCAAAAAGTAAGTTGGTAAGTAGGGATGACTTAATTTGTGTAAACTTGTAGCCCTATCTGCAGAGTAAGTGGCTTTTCTATCTTTACCCTTTGCAGGGGTTTTTATCTGATTTTGGGGAAAGGGCCTGGCCTTTTTTGAGGGGAAAAAATCGCGCGAAACGTTGAATTTTGGGGGAAAAAAATCTGCGAAAAGCTGGATTTTGGGGAAAATAAGGAAAGTCTAAAATAATCAATTTAACGTATTTTACTGTTTTTAAAACAAATTCAAGGCAACAGGTAATTTAATTATGCAATATTTTTCTAGTTTCTACAGTGGATCAGGTTAACTTATATATAAAAAGTTAAAAAAAAAAAAAAAAAAAAAAAAAAATTTTTTTTTTTTTTTTTTTTTTTTGGAGGGGGAAAATAAAATCTAGGCGAAAATTTACCAGCTGAGGGGAAAAAAAATCCGAGGGGAAAGGGCAAATTTTCGGCGGGTCGCAAAGAAGGAAAAAAAAACCTGCTTTGCATGCTGCTTAATGTGTCGTCTGCTAAAATGTTGTCTGCTGAATTACTAAAATAAGCATTTTTCTTTGATTTTTTTTCAAAGAATACTATCAAAATAGCAAACAGTTTGGATCCTGATGAGACGCCACTCATCTAGATCCAAACTGTATGCAAAGGCCTTCAAAATTCGGTTCCTGCACTGAAAATGTTAACTTACTTGGGTACATGTGGATATGATATCAATCACAAGCAGATCTGAAAAGAAATATAACTGATTGAAACAATAACAATATTAGCAATTAGAGTGCTGCACTGACTTATTTTTTATTTCATAAAAGATAAAAAAGCAAACCAAATACGACATTCGGTATAACATGGCCGTTACAGTTTGAACACATTTTAAATGAAATACACCAGTTGGCCATTGCTTAAGAATAATTTCTTTGCACAATTAGCAAAGAAACGTCTTTTAAGTTGGAATTTAGAGAGATTTCTCAACTAGTGTGTGTTGAAGTTTTCAAATGAAATCCAATTGAAAACAAGAGCTGTCACCATAGGATGACTTATGCCCCCTTAACACTTGATAGAAGTTATGAGCTTTTTTTGAAACCTAAACGCAGATTTTGAAACCTAAACGCAGACCCTAAGTTCAAGGTCAAGGTCACAGGGGTCAAAATATGTGTGCATATGGAAAGGCCTTGTCCATATACACAGGCATGCGAAATATGAAATTGCTATCTAAAGCGATATAGAAGTTATGAGCATTTTTCGAAACCTAAACGCAAAGTGTGATGGACAGACCGACGGACAAACGGTCCGATCACTATATGCCCCTCCTTCGTTGGCATAAAAATATTTGGTTATCTACATATACAGTCAATCTTGTGGATGCGACCGCTTGTATTAAGCGACCTTTGCCATATGCGACCATTTTGAAATCCCTCTGAGCTTTTTCGCTATATAATGATATTGTATTAAGCGACTTTTGTCTTACGCGACCAGCGACCGCTGATATTTTGTGTATTTTGATGTCTGAATCTTGAATTAAGCGACCACTAAGAGGTAAAAATGGTTAATCTATTGATCTTTCAGGGACAAATTGTTTATCTAAGCCGATAAGATGTACTGCTACACCTCTGCTTTGTTTTCACACCAACTATTTTGATTATGCTTTGTCCGTTGACCGGTTCTGACTGGTATTGTTGTAGACTGCGTATTAATTTATTGAGTTGAATAATAGAGGAACGTAGTACGCACAGTATACAGCTTAAATAGTTTACTATGTGGAACGTTAAGAGACAACGCCGATTTTTCTCGAGCATAGATAACAGGTGCAGAAACAATGCACTGTACGTGACAAACAGTTCCTGAGAAGTGCGGAAATAAACATTAATCGTTGTAATTATGCTAATTAGCAGATATTTGTTAGCCAATCACATTGTTATTTACTTCATAAATTTTCCAATCAGATCTGTTTGTTTGTTTTCAATTGACGTGTTTTATTTTTTCAGCTCATTATGTATCATAATCGAGTCAGATTTCCTTAAGCGTACGTGATGAAAATAAAATGTCAAAAACGAAAAGTGTTAACGTTGAACGAGAAAATTCCGGTTTTAAGAATTGTCAAAGAGTAAAAGTTCACGTAAATCGCAGATGAGTTTGGATTCGGTAAAACTCAATTCAGAACATTCTTAAGCGTAAAGCCGAGATGCTTAAAGACGTGGAAAATAATGTGTAAGGTGAAAAAAAACGCGTGAGGTGCACGAGGAACGAGGACATTAATGATCTTGT
This sequence comes from Dreissena polymorpha, assembly GCF_020536995.1. Taxonomy (NCBI): domain Eukaryota; kingdom Metazoa; phylum Mollusca; class Bivalvia; order Myida; family Dreissenidae; genus Dreissena; species Dreissena polymorpha. The sequence continues at coordinate 8,986,568 of NC_068360.1, forward strand.
GTTAACGTGGTTTAAGGATGCAACGACGAGGAGAATGCCTGTGTCAGGCCCTCTCATTTGTGCTTAGGCCCTTAGATTTGCGTCGAACTTAGGAATTGAGACGTTCAAGGCTTCCACTGGCTGGTTAGCTTCATTTCTCAGCAGAAACAACATTGTGTTAGGATCTATGTCCTTTGTTACACATTTTTAGCCAAATTCTTTGTTCTCAGGAAAAATATTTCCTTGTCTATGTTGTTTTTGCAAATAAATATGTACACACAATTCATTTATAATAAATGATAATTTATAATAAGTGAAAAAATAAAACACATTATAAGTAAAATATTGTTATGTATTGTGTTTCTATTCATTTTATATAAAAGTTAAAATCATTGTGGACAAAAGAGATTATCCTTCATATAGATTAAAATTGAGGGTAAGCATTCTTCCAGAATGGCCATTTTTATATAAAGACCATTTTATTAAGCGACCACTTTTGATTACTCCTCCCTTGAGTGGTCTCTTAATACAAGATTGACTGTATTGAATATAAATATTCATGAAATTGATGCATGAAAAAATGTCCAATTTTTCATTTCTGACCCAGTGCTCCAGTTAGGCCTAAATCGAAGAGCGCCCCGCCCTGCCCTCCTGAACCTCCGCCCTGCCCTTCCTAGGGCCACCCCCTGCCCTTAAAAAAAAAATATTTTTTTTTTTTACATATTATGATGATTAATAAATCTCTTTATTAAAATACATTGTAATAAATTTATTTCTCATTGTAGTCATTAAATTTGAATTGTTTAATGATAATGGGAATAATTTATTCTAACAATTATTAATAACATATAAATTTACATGCAAGAGGAAGCATTCCAGAAACGGCCCGTGCGCTCGAAAGTGCCCTTTTGACAAAATACTTGCGCGTACCAAAGTGCCCTTTTGACAAAAAAATCCCCCCCGGCTCTTTTCAAATTCCTAGCTGGAGCACTGTGACCATAATATTTAATTTGCATAATTATCACAGATGTGTGTGTTAGCAGCAAATTAAATTTGAACCTCTATCATTGAATGAGCAAGAGCGAAATCTGAAGACTGCTTATCACCGTCAATTGCCCTAAACATGGCTTTTAAATGTAATTGCTGAGCCACTTAACAATCCCCAAACATTTAAGTTCTAACGTATTGTGCAAACAAATTTGCTGATGTACTTCATTTCCCTGTGCAGCTAAACGCATTTAAATAAAGTTAATATACTATTGAAAATGCTTGCTGTTTTTTTTTTTCTTTTGTGAGATTGTGCTGTTCATTTCACTTTTTTATTTATTTAACATTTCGTTTTTCCCAACTTTTTCCCATAAGAAGCTTGCAACTTAATTTTTCACAATATGAAAAGTTTGCATCTCATTTTTCAACAATTAAGAGCCATAGGCTGCTTCCTAAATATAGGAAACAAAGCCCAAACATGCTTCCAATATTACTATGTTTACCATGAATTGAACAACAAAAATTTCAAAATTTTAGTCCTAACAAGTTGAACAACACGACTTTTCTCCATCAAAAGGGATCCATTCTTAAATTTGTACTGCATTGAGGGAATTTCAATAGGTTTTACAGCTAGTAAAACAAGTAAACAAACTTTAATATGTTAACAGTTTGTATTTAAGTAATCTTCAGAGATTGGGATATTTTTTCTCTGTTGGGATTACTGCCCTATAGATGAAAAAACATTGGGCGCTTACAGAGTTGAATGGGCACTTAGCAAAAATGAATGGGCACTTCTCAAGATTTATTTCGGGTCAAAATTACAGACAATAGGAAAATCAGCGTCAGTAAAATTGCAACCCCATCAAATTTATTTCCGAGTCTGTGATGCAACTATATTGTTTAATATGTTAATTATATAAACAAACCGGATATTATAGTAGATTAAAATAGAATACCTTGAAATTTGATAATAAGTATAAATAATCCAATAAAACTGCCATTATTTACGATAGATGTGTTTGGAAATTTTGTAAACACGGGCGTCCACCATAGTTAGAAACTGTACAGAAAGTTTGTAAATCGAAACTAATCAGTATATTTGGGAAAACCATTGATAAATGTATTCGTCGTTTCAATGCTTAGGGCCGAGTTATTTCGGCAAATCGGAACCCAACTTGCAAAAAACACGTGCTCAATTAACCGTTAAATATGGCGAGCGAAATGCAATTAATTCCTTAAACCTTGACCTTTCACCAAGTTGCTATGTTCAATATTTCAAAAGTTATTGCAAAACTTTATGATATTACAGTTTAAATTTTTGACCGTTGACCTTTAAGGATGACCTTGACAAAATGTGCAGCTCCATGAGATACACAAACATGCCAAATATCAAGTTGCTATGTTCAATATTTCAAAAGTTATTGCAAAACTTTACTGTATTAAAGTTTTACATTTTTGACCTTTGACCTTGAAGAATGACCTAGACCTTTCACCACTCAAAATGTGCAGCTCCAGGAGATACACATGCATGCCAAATATCAAGTTGCTATGTTCAATATTTCAAGAGTTATTGCAAAATTTTACTGTATTAATGTTTTAATTTTTTACCTTTGACCTTGAAAGATGACCTTGACCTTGCACCACTCAGAATGTGCAGCTCCATGAGATACACATACATGCCAAATATCAAGTTGCTATGTTCAATATTTCAAAAGTTATTGCAAAACTTTATGATATGAAAGTTTTTAATTTTTTACCTTTGACCTTGAAGGATGACCCTGACCTTGACCTTTCATCACTCAAAATGTGCAGCTCCATGAGATACACATGCATGCCAAATATCAAGTTGATATGTTCAATATTTCAAAAGTTATTGCAAAACTTTACTGTAAGGTTAAAGTTTTGGGACTGAATGACAGACTGACAGGCCAAAAACAATATACCCCCGATCTATCGATCGGGGGGCATAAAAATAAATTGGCATTAATGACACATTGAAACTATAGACAAAATACGTAAATTTACGAAAATAAATTAAATTAAATTTGCCAATTGATGGGTCCTTATAACCAAATATTACCTGTAAATATGAATATGCTCGCACATTGCGTCACTTGATTAACGGATGTTAAATGGGAATGATCCCATCCGAAAATTCACTTTTCATAAGCGCTTGTGTAAAATGTCGGACGTTTGTGTTTATAAAATTCTTAAACACATTAGCATCAATACTGATCATATTTTGGTTTTGAACACTGAAATCGGTATTTGTTCATATTCTAGTTTCGTTTTCATTATTTTACCAAAACACACAATTATTTTTGGTCGGACACAAGGTCAGAAAATGTAGGGAATAATACAGGACCTCGGCAAATTTTATTGGAAATGTCCAGGTCCGATCTGTCTTTCGCATGGGTTGTTCAAACCTCGACAAAATGTAAAGGTTTTAGCACGACACGGACGACACGAGCTGGCTATGGCAATACCTCAGGTTTTCTCCGAAACAGCCGAGCTAATTATTTTGTATGAGAACAGGTTAGGCCAGATGGCATATGCAGTTTTTTACAAAAATAGAGTATTTAGTTCACCCTTCGGAACATTATCAAAACTCATTCAAGTTACAGAATTAGTATTTCAACAACTTTGTCATGGCATTTGTTTTCAATTTTCAGCAAAAAGTTTATTTGAAAATAATAAAGCCTTCTATATCTATGCACATTTCAAAACAGCCCATTCAATCAGTTCCAGTTAACTTTTGCTGTATTTATCCCACCTGTAAGCATAATACAAAAGCTTTCTTGCTAAAACTTTGTTAATTTATCCTTTACCTAATGTATACCTTAGACACTTATCATTTTGTTTTTATTGGGACATTATGGAAAATTAAATACAAATTAATCGGAACTGCTGATTATCCAAAACTGGTTGACAAACTGTACATAACACACAATTATATTAGTTTGTTTTTATGGATTAATAGTA
>NC_068360.1:8990615-9175615 GCF_020536995.1 Dreissena polymorpha
TTAACGTTTCCAGCGCTAAAGTGGATACGCTTGCAGTTGAGTTATGTATTTCGCTTGTTACATTGGTGATTTGGTGGCAGTCTGGTTGTTCACTGGAAGCACCATGATATTGTTGACATTGGTCGCACCGCCACTCAGTTTTAATTTAGGATCAGAAAAAGAGGCATTCGCTATGATTTCAGACACTGTTTCATTTTCGCGCAAAGTGGATGTTTTCAATATCGTTACGTCACCGGTAAAGTTTGCTGTATTCCTTATTGTGGCACTATCGTTTACCGCGACGGGTGATTCTATAACAATGTTGATTCTGTTGTCGAATCGTCATATATTATCTCTTCGGTTATTGTTTGTCGTAGTGCTATAGAAGCTGCTGTAGTAGTTTGTTCTTTCACTATCGGAGTTGCATTAGAAGTTAGTGCTTTCACTATAGGAGCTGCTGTAGAAATTTCTGCTTTCACTATAGGAGCTGCTGTAGATATTTGGTCAAGTCCATCATGACTGGTTAGCATAACTGTGCCCATTCTTATATCAGTCACTGATTCTGTGGCATTTGTTTTTAAATCAGGCACTGCTTCTGCGGCGTTTAACGTTTCAAGCGCTGAAGTGAATACATCTACAGTCGAGTTTTGAATTTCATTCATAATGTTTGGCAAGGTTACCGTCGACGATGATTGAACAGTAGTCTCATTGTTCATAGAATGCACCTTTGCATTATGAGCGGATGAGTTCAATATCGTTCCGTTATTGTTAAAGTTTGCTTCATTCACGATTATGACACTATCGTTTGAAACCGAGACTGCTTTTGCCGCTACCGGTGCTTCAGTTACAAATATTGATTCTGTTGTCATATCAGTCATATCATAATAAAGGGGCTCTTCGGTAGTCTCATTGTTCATAGAATGCACCTTTGCATTATGAGCGGATGAGTTCAATATCGTTCCGTTACTGTTAAAGTTTGCTTCATTCACGATTATGACACTATCGTTTGAAACCGAGACTGCTTTTGCCGCTACAGGTGCTTCAGTTACAATATTGATCCTGTTGTCATATCAGTCATATCATAATAAAGGGGCTCTTCGGTAGTCGTTTTTCGTAGTGCTTTACTATGGAGCTGACGTAGTCGTTTGTTCTTTCACTACAGGAGTTGTTGTTATGGCTTGGTCAACTCCATTGTCGGGTTAGATTTACTGGGCCCGTCGTTTTATCAGTCACTGATTCTGTGGCATTTGTTTGTAAACGTGACGCTGCTATTGTGGCGTTTAACGTTTCAAGCGCTGCAGTCGATACTTCTCTTATAAAACTTTGCTTTTCGCTCGTTATCTTTGGGCGGAGGAAACCGTCTCATTGCTTATTGAATGAACAATTATATTGTTGATATTGGTTGCGCCACCAGTAAAATTAAGTTAGGATCAGACAAATTGGCGTTTCTTATGATTCCAGACACCTTTTCATTTTCGCGTAAAGAGGATGTTTTCAATTCTTACGTTACTGGTAACCGTCTGCTTTATTCGTGATTATGACACTGTCGTTTGTAACTGAGCTCTCCTTTGCCCCGACCGGTGATTTTGTTACAAGTATTGATTCTGTAGTCCAATCATCATATATGATCTCTTTGTTAATCGTCTGGTGTGGGGGCTTTCACTATAGGAGCTGCTGTAGAAGCTTGTGTTTTCACTGCAGGAGCTGTAGTAGTAGTTTGTGCTTTCAAAATAGGAGCTTCTGTAGTTACTTTGTCAACTCCATCTTGACTGTTTACCACTATTGCGCCCGTTCTTATATCAGTCACGGATTCCGCGGCATTTGTTGTTGAATCAGAAACTGCTACTGCGATTTCTAACGCTACCGCCGAACTGTCTACAGTTGAGCTTTTTATTTCGCTTGTTATATTTTGCAAGGAACCCGTCGATGTTAATAGGCTAGAATTCTCATTGTTCATTGAAAGCACTAGTGTATTGTTGACTTTGATTTCAGGGACTGTGTCATTTTCGCGAACAGTTAATGTTTTTAATATCGTTACATTGCTGGGAATTACACTATCGTTTGTCAGTGAGCTCTCATTTGCTGCGACGGGTGAATCTGTTACAAATATTGATTCTGATGTGGAAAAATCATATAAGAGCTCATAGGAAGTCGTTTGATCTAATGGTACGTTGACAGTTGCTTGAGTTGTCCGTATTTTCTCTTCAACAGTAGTAAAGTTTGCAACCACTCGTGCTAGCTCTTGTGTGACTAGTGTTTCGGTGCTAGATTTGATAGCACCTGCCAATGTAGTGCCGACAAAATCAGTAAAAGAGGTCACGTTTGTTGATGGAGACTGAGCTTGCTGGACAGGGATATTGGTTTGACTGAACATCGGGTGCTATGTCAATAACTCCGATTGTTGTACCAGAAGATGTGTCAGTCATATTGGTTTCGGCTTGCACTTTAGGAGAAACAGGGATATTCATGTCACCAGTAATTGAAGATGCATTTTCAGGCTTAAACGTCGTCGTAGTTTCAAAGAAAAAGTGGCTTAAACCCTCGTACAAATGTTGGATTGAACTTCATTTTCTGCCAAGGACCTTCTTCCTTGACTTTCGCAGCAAAATATTCGTCCAGCTTCTGGCTTATTTTTTCCTCCGCCTCAAACCCTCAGAGCTTCGTGGACCGAAGTTTTATGCGATACTTCGCGATGATACTTCCGTTCTGCTGAAAGTAATAATAACATATAGAATATACGATTGCATGAATTTCCTAGGACAACAACAATCAAACGCCCGATTACAAATTGAGGCTGGTAAAGGCTCAGCTATAAATAATTTGTATGTTGCAAACATCCTTTGAGTTTTGATGACAACCCGAAAAACAATACGTATTCCTAATTTCACACATTAGGCCCAGATATACATTAATGTTTATTTGATTGATTATTAAAGAAATACAACAAGGAAAACAGTGCATTACTGGTAAACTTACATAAATTCGATGCCCTCACATTCATGAATTCGAGTCGTACCGGTGGAATCACGATCAGTGAACATGTCTTTGATCTGCAACGCAATAAAATGATCAAATTACAATAGTACTAATTTAAGCCTGCCAAGACGTCGGAAGTTTACTTCATATTTGTTCAAAAAACATGATTTATTTGCTTAAATGCAAATGTTTTAATATTACATTATATGTCATCATGTTTTCATAGTTTGTCAGATCATGGAAGTAATTTAAAGTTTACATAAGTTCAAATTAGTGTCACATTAAAGTGATATTATGGGCATCTAACAGTTTATAGGTGTCTATCGCAACCGTTATTTATTGTTGGTGTTTTCACTTCATATACACTTAAATTTGTTAATGCAGCATCAACATACTAAAACAATATCCCGGAAAGAGAAAAATAATGCATTTGAATATCAACCGTACTTTCGTTTGACATCTGATCACGCATGTACAATGTGAACCTAAATGTAGTTTTAGTGCATATTCGTTTATACGACACAAAGACACCATTTTGTTTTACGGATCATTTCGGCTTACAGGAATGGGTGGGTCACGTAAAATATGATATAAAATATATTTTTATAAACAACTGATGGCAACATGAGTTGCAGATAATTCATCAGTGACAACATTTTAACTTACTCTTTTGACCTGTTAATTCTTTTCAGCTCAATTCAACAGAGAAAAATGCCCATAATATCACTTTAATTTTTAAAAGTCATGTGAACTAGTGATCCAAATATAATTGTAGATGGTAGATAATTCAAAGTTGATAATACGTAGTCTTAAAGCAGAAATGCGTGTGTGAAAAAAACGCATTGAATGCTGAAGAAAAACGTTCAATTGTATCCTAATAATACGACTTTACTAGATGGATCATAAATAAGACACGTGGGTCCTTTATTCTCAAAAAGTGTGTTTCAAAGTGTCAAATCAATATAATACTTTCTCTTGAAATTAAATTAACAAAAATGCATTACACCGTCATTTACACAAACTAACAGGATATATCGCTTCCTGCATTAGTACTTACTGCATTGCAGAACTCTGTTTCCATCTTGTTGAACTCTTCGCTACTGTTATCTTTTAGTACATCAGTAAAATTGAATGTGTGGAACTTAGCGCTGGACTCGAAAGTTTCTGATAACAATAAAGAGCATACAATTACTATAGACTTTCCTGCAGCACGTAAGCAAATGGTAAGGGAAATAGTACTATACGTCATAAGTACATACAGAAAAAGATATAACTCGGCTTGTAAAAGGTTGTATAAAGGGAAGAATAAAAGGAATAAGAGTAATTCATTATCTATTTTCACTGCTTAATAGTTAATCGTTTTACCGATAGGAGCAAGGGCACTCGGTGATTTCTTCGGAGATATCGTTTGCTGAACAGGGATTTTGGTTGATTGAACATCGGATGTTATGTCAATAACTCCGGTTGTTGTACCAGAAGTTTCGTCAGTAATATTTGTTTCGGCTTGCTCTATAGGAGAAACAGAGACCGTACGAGCTGTAACATTTTCTGCTAGCAGTTTACTATCATTTGATGTCAATGTGCCGCTTAGAGACACACTTGACGGGTCTTTGACCTTATCAAGTATCGTTGTGGTCGTGTTGTCGCTCAGTGAACCGTTGCTTATATCTTCCAGTGAATGACCCGAGGTGATGAACGATTCAACCGATATTGCACTGCTATTTGGATTTGCGGAAACCATGGTTTCCAACGAAAACACTGCAGCATAATCCGTTGCTACGGTCGTATAATCGAGATACGTGTCTGAATACATTATATCTGCCGTAATGTCAACTACAGTGTTCACTTCCTTGGTTTTAACTGATGTTTCCGTTTGTCTCTATAAGGCCAGATTTTGAATCTAGAAGGGTGGTTGATGTATCGTTTTGAGTCAAAACTGTTGTTAAAACTGGCAGAGGTGTCTGAGTTGTATGCATCAACACAGTAACAGGTTCGATAAACACATTTGTCCTTGGCATTATTTCAGTTGTGAGGGCACTTTGACAGTTGCGGTAACTTGTTTGACTACAATTACTGCCTCGGAATTGTTTGCAATTACCATACGACTCAGTGAAATATTTTTATCAGCAGAAGCTAACGTATAATCCATTTTTGGTGTTGTTATAATAGGTTCATCGGTGAAACCTGGAATTTCCGATGTTAAGTCGGTGAGTACAATATCCGTCGAATCTGTTTTCCTTGGCACAATAAGTGTTGTGGTTGGTAACGTTTCTTTGTCGGAAACAAAGGTAGTCCAGAAGAAGCATCCGCAAACGAAGCGTTGGTTTTTGTCTTTGATTCCGTCTCCAGTGGCAAAACTTTTTCCGTTTGTTTTTTTATGTGTCAAATCGTTTGATGTTGTAGCAACGGTGGTCATTTCTTCGGTGTATTGTTGCATTGTTGTTTTATCAAACATTAAGGGTGTATCAGAAGTTAACTCCTTTAGAAGGCTTGCACTAGATGAAGTTGAAGCAATAGTGTCCTGACTAACAGCTAATGTGGAAGTTGGCATTTCTTCAGAAACATTATATGTCTTAGTTGTCGCAAATTGAGTAAGTGTAGTGTCATTTCCATCACTGGTTAATGAAATTTTAGCATGTTTCGTTTCATTGATAGTTGCATCAGAAACATTCACAACGGTTGTGGTTTCAAAACTTCGGTCCGGTGTTCTTTCTGTGGTCCCAGGTGTGATTATTATTTGTCGGTCTGCTGATTCAGAAGTTATTGGCGAAGGTACCGATTGGGGTAACTGCTTCGGTAGCTGCTTCTGATGAGGATAAAATTGATTCATTCAAATCTAAGCGAGCAGTAAAATTATGTGTCGCAGCTTTTATTGCGGAACTTTGTGTTGTTTCAATGACTGTTTTTTCTGAGGTAAGGTTCATTGCGTCCGCGGACGAAGAGATGGTCGTTGTTTCAGATGTTTCATTAATGACCGCTCCCTGAGTTCCTATGTCCCATATATCGGTTGCAGTAAGCGATGAATCAGAATAAACGGATGTTGTGTAATCAGTTAAATCTAAACCTGTGGTGACGGCATGCGTTGACGCTGGCTCTGAGATGTTAGTAGCAGTTTCAATTTTAGATGGGAGAGGAGACGTTTGTATTTACATATCTTGCCGTAGAGGTCTCATGATCTACATGTTTAGTACTTTCTGATACCATATGACTTTCTGTTGAAAGTAGGCTCAATGTGGTTTGATTCAAAATTGGTCCTGTGTAATTGTCGGTGCTACTTGCCACTTTCTCTGTAACAAGTAATGTTTGAGTGACAACAAAATCTGATGATATATCTGTATGTCCAGTAGTAGTGTTCGGTGTATCAGTTGTAAATGTACTGGTTGTTTCGTTGGCGATAGAAATGGCAATATTTTCAGTTATATTTGGAATAATATTGGTGGCTAAAGTGGTTTGATTGGCTTGATCTGTATTATCTTTTAAAATATCTAATGCACTTGTACTAGTTATTAACGTATCTGTATATGGCGTTCCCTCTTTCGTTTGTAATGATTTCATTACTTCGGTTGATCCTACAGTTCTTGTATATTCATCGATTATAGGTATATCTGTTGCGAGACTTGGGTCCCAATAATCAAGGCTTTTATCCACGTCTTCTTTTCTAGTTCTATTAAGTACTGGCATATCTGAAGTAGATAAACCGGCACTTATTTGAGAAATATCAGTTTTTGAAAATCACCTTTTGATGTTACAACATCTACCGACTGATGCAATTGTTATATTACGGGTAGAAGTATATGTTCCAGTGGTAGGAATAGTTGATGTTTCTTCAACGAAGCTTCTTGTTGATAGTTCATCTCTCACTTTTACTACATCTGTTGTTACATATCCTAGCGTGCCTGGGTTGGTATCTGCAATACGGGATTCACCAGTCGATTTGTCTGTGAGAGAAAGTGCGCCTACGGAGTCAGTTGTAAAAAAGTCTTGAAAGTCTACTGACGTGCTCAAGGAACCTGAAAAAAGCTCGAATCAGTTACAGTATCTGTCATTGAAGTCGTATTCGATGTCCCTGCTGTGGTTGATTCATTTGCCGCCAAAATCGCTGATGTTGTTTGCGAGTACTCAGACGTAATAGTTTGTGTTTGATCAACAGGTGAAGACTTTTCTTAATTGTACTTTGAGTGAAATCCGTAGAAACTGCGTTTGGTGTTGACGTTGCGTCTCTCAGCAATGATGTGGACGTCATTTCTTGTGTTGTTTCTAGACTGGTCACTGGCGAAAGAGTTGAAGCTGTTAAGGGCGGTACAGAAGAAATATCGATATCTCTTATCTCTGATGTCGTTGTGTCGTTAAATCTCTCTGCTTCATTGTGAATGGACAGCGAGTCAATCACTGCTATCGTTGCATTCAGTCTCATTAACCGAGTAATTATGTCAGTTTGGTTTCATTTGTAATGATAAGTGGAATAGGTGTTGATAAATCAGTAAAAGGCCGCCATTGCATCTGTTGTAACTTCAAAATCAAGGGTCCCATCAACTGGACTCGTGTTGATATTGAGGAATTATTCCTGACTCATTTGTAGACGTTGAGGTTACTGCATCTATTACTAACACTTTTTTCCCCGTTTGACATGGTGAGTTCTTGTGCTGTTGTAGACAGTAATGTTTGTGTCGTGTACTCAGTTGTCTGCTTTGTGCTTGTTTTGGTAAAGTCCGTGGGCGTCGGCTGACTTAATTGTTCAACTGAATCGACTGCAGTAGAAAGCTTCATGTTTTCTACTTTGGCAAACACTTGCGTCGTATTTTGCAACAAAATCGTTACTTCTGTTGTGCGCGTTACTGTTTCAGCTGTTATATCAACTGACATATCTGTATTGGAATCAGTACTGAACACAATACTTTGAGTAACATTCATAGTTCTTGTGGTTCCGAGTGTTTCAGTAATATTTTCTTGTACCGATTGGGATGACGACAGTGATTTAGTAGCTTCTGTTGAAATTTCAGGAATATGTGTTGCTTCATCTTTAATTATCTGTGTTGTGGGTGATATTGCTATATCATCTTGAGTTGTCCAAGGCCAGTCCTCTATTGATGTTGTAGTTTCAGCTTCTGTCGACGTGTTTATCTTTTCAAGCGGTTGTTCAGTTGTATGTTTTATCGTTTCAGAAATAATTGTGGTATGATCAGGAATCGGCCAACCTCCGTCGGTGATTTCCAATTTGGTAATTGTCGATTTTGTAACATTCTCTCCAAATAATTTGTCTGTAAAATTGTGTGAACCGTATTGCGTTGATGAAGAGATACTTCGTTCTGTAAAAGCTGATGATGCGGTTGATGTTTCGTCAAGAGTTCGGAGTTGTGTATGTCGATCGATTACGGATGCCTTTTCAGCTACAATTGTTTCTTCCATGACCTGCGTTGATGCGTCTTGTGCGGATTCAGATGATGTGTGCACAAACACGGATGTTGTGAATGTTTCAACAGGAGCTGTGGGGATACTTTCCGCAACCGAAGTGCTTCTAATGGAAGTCAAATTATCGATTGCTTTTATTTCAGATTTAGGGCTTGTTATGGTTGGGAATAAAGTCGTAAAAACTTCAGTATGTGTCGTTCCTATATCTGTCAATGTTGTTATGTTTCTAGTTGTAATTTCACTTGTTTCAGCTGTAACCGTTGGCGTTCTGGTTGTTTCTGTAACAACGTCTGGTACAGCGGTGATATTTACAACGGCTATCGTAACATTCATGTCACCAGTAATCGAAGTTGCATTTTCAGGCGTGATGGTCGTTGCTATGTCAAGCGCCATGGTATTTTCAAAGACAAGTTGCTTAAACCCTCGTATAAATGTTGGATTGAACTTTACTTTCTGCCAAGGACCTTCTTCCTTGACTTTCGCCGCAAAATATTCGTCCAGCTTCTTATTTATTCTTTCCTCTGCCTTAAACCCTTCAGAGCTTCGTGGTCGAAGTTTTATGCGATACTTTGCGATGATACTTCCGTTTCTGAAAGTCATATTAAATATAAGAATATAAGATGCATGAATTTCTAAAGACAACAACAATTAAACACCTATTACAAAATGATGCTGGTAAATGATCAGTTATAAATAATTAATAGGTTGCAAACATATTCCGTTTACTTTTGATTACAACAAAGAAAACACAATACGTATTCATAATTTCAACATTATACCAGATGCAAGATATACATTAATGTTTTATTTGATTGATTATTAAAGAAATACAACATGTTAAACAGTGCATGATTGGTAAACTTACATAAATTCGATGACCTCACATTCATGAAACTCGAGTCGTACCGGTGAATCATGATCAGTGAACATGGCTTTGATCTGAAAAGCAATAAAAAAATCAAATTACAACAATAGTACTAGTTTTTGTCTGCCAAGACGTCGGAAGCTTTTTTCATCTTTCGTTCAAAATAAACAAAACATGTTTTATTTATTTAAATGCAAATGTTGTAATATTATTGTATATGTCTTCATGTTCCATAATTTGTCAGAACATGGAACTATTTTTAAATTTTACATAGGTTTGAATTATTGTCACATTAATTTTTAAAGGTCATGTGAACTAGTGATCCAAATATAATATATGTTGATGGAAGGTTACACAAAGTTGATTATGTGTAATCTTAAAACAGGAATGCGTGTGAAAAAGGGATTGAATGCTGAAGAAAAACGTTTAATTTTATCCTAATGATACGATTTTACCTAGATGGGTTATAAATAAGACACGTGGGTCCTTTATTATCAAAAAGTGTGCTTCAATGTTTACTGACGACTGAATCTGCAAACTCAACGACAAAAATGTTTGATCAATATAAGACGGTCTCTTGAAATCAAATTAACACGAATTGCATTAAACCATCATCAGCCCATAGTAACAGGGTATCGCTTCCTGCTTTAGTACTTACTGCATTGCAGAACTCTGTTTCCATCTTTTTGAACTCTTCGCTACTGTTATCTTTTAGTGCATCGATAAACTGGAATTTGTGGAATTTTGCGCTTGACTCGAAAGTTTCTGATAACAATAAAGAGCATACAATAAATATAGGGTTTTTTTGTTACACGTACGCAAAGGATAAGGGAAATAGTACCATAAGTTTTCAGTACATACAAAAAAGATAAAACTCGTGATATAAAAGGTAGGATAAAGGGAAGAATAAAAGGTATCCTAGTATTTCATTAAATCTGTTTAATAGTTAAACGTTTTACCAATAGGAGCAAAGGCGCTCGGTGATTTCCTCGGAGATTTCGATACTGCAACGAAACAAACAATTTATATCGAAACCTGTCATAACACGCAGAACATAATACTTGAACAGTTAAATTAACCCATTTATGCCCAGTGGACTCTCCCATCCTTCAAAATTGGATCAATTTATTCCCAAAAGTAGGGATGTCTGGTATATTTATTTCTATTTTTAGAATATTTCTTACAGAATTTCGTTTAAGCAAACAGTGTAGACCCTGATGAGACGCCGCATTATGCGGCGTCTCATCTGGATCTACGCTGTTTGCAATGTCCTTTTTTCAGGACGCTAGGCATAAATGGGTTAATGTAATGCTATTAATATGTTTTCAAAAAGATACACAACATTGAATGTTAACATACTTAACTTATATGTTGCAGTTTTTACGTATACATATTATACAACCTCATTAGAATTACACCACCATATTTTGTTGTGATCGCAAAGCTTTTTTCAACAATAAGTCACAAAGTAAAAAGTGTAAGAAAAAATTTTTACACAAAACTGCCAGCGTCACGGCGGCTATGACGACGACTATGAAGCAGAATATGAGGAAGACACAGAGCACCACCCGGCAGGTGGCCCCGCGCCGGAAGCTGTCCCCACCGGAAGTGAGGCCGGAACTACGGGAGTCTCCGTCCTTGTACACTGGGCGGTTGAGATATGGGGGTTCCTGTAATAGCGGATTTCGTTAAATCCGTGTCTTTTAAACAGTGTCTTTCAATCAGCTTTAGTAATTTTAATACGGGTTTTTCTTTCAATATATGTATTCATGTAAATATATTCAAAAACTAAACAAACATCCTTTTTACAGCATCAATATAAAAAGCATCTTTATTTAATATGATTTTATAATTCCTCTCTCAGTAAAATTAAGTCCCGCAAAATCTCGGATTAAACACTGACTAAGAGTGCACTGTTTTTGTTCACAAACACCCTGCTCTTAGGTTATCCATCAACTCGAGCTTAAAATACATAGGTTTCCAAACAAAATTAATTAGATAAAACCCGTATTCTTTTCCTGAGCTGAACTTTAATAGAACTTATAGTGTAATCTAACCGCTTTTCAATATTGATTGACCCCTGACCTCTATGCTGAACTCGGACCTCAGACTGGGCTGGACATAGTATTTGTAGGCGCCGATGGGGTCGCCCCCGGGCTCGAACACGTTGTCCTGTCCCATCATGGGGTCAGGGTGTTTGCCCTCCTCGTCAAGGTGGTGCGTGCTGGCGTAAAGAGACGCCAGGTGGGGCCACTGGAGTAAAATAAGTATTATGACGTATTTTCATTTCAGATAAATGGTGGTGCCATTCGAATATATTATGTTTGAGTCTAGGGATGGAAAAACGAGGCCTAACGCATGTACGTTAAGTTTCGTCCCTTGTTGGACTGTTCAGTTCGCACAGGCTAATCCGGGAAGACACTTTAAACCTAATCTATATTTTCTTTAAACGAAAACCACATAAAAGCGGAAGCGCCTTCCCTAATTAGCCTGTGCAGACTTCACATGCTTATCAGGGATGACCTTGTAAGCAGATGCATTAAGCCCCGTTTTCCCAAAATATATGGCATATTTTTTTGGGATTCGCTGTTTATTTTCAGCGATCCATTGATTGTTTTAAATCTACCAAAGGAAAGGTGAAGCTGATAGGTATCAGCGAACATGAACGCCAAATTTGGTCAAAGGAAAATAGCAAGTTTGTTTGACTGCAAGTATTTCTTGCTAAGAGCAGAATATGCGAAATAAACCATAAATATGTATATCCCTTTCATCTATCACAACTTAAAGCAGCTGTTAATTATAATAAAGCATACTGGCTTCAAACTGATTATTTAGCGTTGAATAATACGTTTTTGCTGCTAGAGCATAAATATTAACTAGTTAAACCAAAGTAAGTATAATTACAAATTAAACTTTGAATCGGCAATATAAAGCAATATCTGCAAATGTTTATTTCGGCATCGGTCTGGAAAAACGGGGCTTTCAGTATCATCCCAGATTAGCCTGTGCAAAGATTAACGTGAAACGACACTCTCCGCCTTAACTGAATTTTCGCTACGGAGAGGTTTCCTTTAAGCAAAATAACACCATATAAGCGGAAAGTGTCGTCCCTGATAATTAACACCATATAAGCGGAAAGTGTCGTCCCTGATAAATAACACCATATAAGCGGAAAGTGTCGTCCCCTATAAGACTGTGCGGACTGCGCAAATTAATCGGGTACGCCACATCATGCACATGCATTAAAACCCTATTTTTTCCAGCGCATGGTTTATTTAAATGATATATGGTTATAAAGCTTTCTAGTTTATGCAAATTAGAATTGAATTTTAAACTCTGCTCTAGACTTACCAATTTGGTATCAACAATTTTGAATGTTGCGAAATAATGAACCCTCAGTAACAGTTTATAGAATTTTTAAATTAAATGCATAGAATTGCTATCTTTAAACAAACTAACAAGAATGTAATTTACGAAATTAAAATAAATAAGATGCGTTTGTGAAACACTATGTTTCCCATATATTTGACCTTAGACCTTGAAGGATGACCTTGACCTTTCACAACTCAAAATTTTCAGCTCCATAAGAGACATATGCATGCCAAATATCAAGTTGCTATCTTCAATATTGCAAATGTTATGGCCAATGTTAAAGTTTGACGCTAACAAACCAACAAACCAATAAACAGAAAGGACAAAAACAATAAAAAATAAAAACGTTCAATTTCAATTGTTTGATCGTTTCGCGTTTGTATCGCTTAAAGAATCAATCGATTTTAAGTAAAGATTACTCATTATCCAATATTTATTTAAAATGTGAGTCAACTTCATTTGTGTAATCGCGCTCTGTGGTTAACAATATTCTTATCATTTTTTGAATCTTTGACAAAAATATAGAAAATTGTCCGTTCGACAATTGTCAATCGACAATCTGTGGACGAGTCCCTTTGAGATTGTAAAATCAGTTTAACCAGCTATTTTCGTATGGTGCATACAATCTGGTATTACAGGTTGAACTTTTGATCATTTTTTGCGAGTAACTTTTAATTTACACAAATACGAAAAAATGTAACATAGAAAGTGGGAGGGCAAATGCATGACACACGTTTTTATTTAAGTGGGAAATCTAAAAAGGAGATTGAGAAAAGGGTATTTTAAACCAAACTGTACTAATACTAATTAATGGCGATAATTTAGTCACATAATGGGTGTGCAAAACACAGACGTTTTCGTGTATAAATTAGCATACATAAATATTACTCAATGTCTCGCTGTCCAAATGTCATCTGTCAAATGTTTGTATCTAGACAACAATCTTGTTACGCCTTCAATCAAGCACATAATTACGAATTAAATCATCTTAACTAATGATGTCTTCTGCTTCTATGTTTGTTAACAAGCGACATGCGTCTACTGCATTACGTTAGGTCGATTAACAAGCGTGAGGACGTTAGATCTGACGGCATGTCATAACGAATGACCTGTGCCAAGGCGCACGGGTCAAACTGATATGCTGTGCACCTTGTCTTTCCGTGAAACATGCGGCAGTTGAGTGCTTGCCTTGTTTTAAGTACATTATTGTTCAACTTTTTTTAAACAATAAAAAGTTATGACATTTTCGGTTCTGTGATGTTAACAATACTAGTTGTGGTGGTATGTGTGTATCTCTCTAGTATGAATATGTATTCAATGAATCAGAGTTCCTATGGAATGGTATTCAATGAGTCACACTTTACTATAACAAGTATTAGGCCTGATCAACTGAACAGTAGGATGTCAACATAATACCGAGATGCGTTGTCTATTATGTTTACTTACAGGCGTGGTCGTATGTCGCAAAATTGTTTATTTTAGTAATAAGTACATTTTAACGAGATCGCTTTGCCTTATAATATGTTTTTTTGTTAATAACAACTGGTGATATAATTTGTATGTAGCTATTATGTTTCTTGCACATTTATTAGACTCAGATCTACGGTAAGTGGGACTTTAACCCTTATAGCGCTGAAACCGAATTTTAAAGGCTTTTGCAAACAGTTTGGATCAAGATCAGACGCCACAAAACGTGGCGTCTGATCTTGATCCAAACTGTTTGCTATTCTGATAGTGGTCTTTGAAAAAAGTGACGAACATGATGATTTTAGAAATTCAGCAGACGACATTTTAGCAGACGACAAATTTCCTAGCATGCAAAGGGTTAACATATGCAATCAGGCTACTGGAAGCAAAACTAAAGCCCTCCATATGCTATATTTTTCTTGCAAAGAAATTCATTTTCCGAAATCCTATTCTAACAGATTTTGAGTAAATCAACGTTTTTTTTCCATTTTTTTTTTTGTTTACAACTATCAAGTTTACTTAATTTAATCTAAAGAAACCACAAATCACTCAAGATGAGTTTTAGCGGAATATCTCTTATATATACAGAATCAAGTTTGCGGTTATGCAAATTTTCAGTAAAATGAAAAATTATTAATTTATATTGTGTTGTCTTCATTTCTGTAAAGCCCATTATCATATTCAGTTTTCTCCGTGCCCATGCATGCTGTCAAACATGGCGTTGACATTTTTTTCTCATTTGTTTCTTTTATACGTTATTTTCGGTACACTTATACTACTTTCTAAGTGATAGAGTCCAGTGTATTAGCAACTTTGGACATAACCGTTATTCAAAAAGCATCTTTTGTGTATTGTTATTGTTTATTTAGTAGTCGTTTTTCTTATTTTTGATTTTCGCTTTGTATGTTTTTTTAATTTATTAAAGAATTACATACATATTTTCATGGGAAGCTTTAAAAATATGACTAAAAATTCCAAAACAGTTTTGATTAAATAAAACACTTAATATATTTCTGGAATGTGTGTACAGAACAGATAAGAACGTTAGAAGTTTGATCATGTAAATGTCTTATATGCCGGCTAGCTAAGTTGGTAGAGCGCTGGACGAATCCGGGACAGATCCCCGCCCCGCCAATATAAATTGTGTTGAAATTTGTAACGACATTCTTGCTGCGGCCATGAACCCTACCTCTAATATGAGTAAGGCAGTTGTCAGTAACAAGCCTAAATAAGTACACATAGCGCTGGTAAACCAACTAACCACAGAAAAGTGTGACTTGATTCGATGACCGTCGTGATTTTATTGAGATACTGTTGAAAACGGCTTAAAAGTACATCTAAACGAACACAACAAATTTGCAAATTATTACTCATCATTTCCACTCACTTGGTCATGCCGCGTATTATAAATGATTAAGTTAAATAGCAAACTTTACGGAAATATTACATGACCACCATCCCACGTTTTCAAGTCATATCTTGCACCAAGCAATGATCCCTTATATTTGCCACAACTGAAACTTACCTGATTTGATACATTTGTAAATGTGCGGATGCTGCAGGAAGTGAGGAATTAAATGCCATGGCAACAATACCGCTACGGCAAACATGCATCATGTATCTAATGCAACACCGGCATATTTGAACACCGACTAATACCGGTACCGATAGGTTGCCATAGAGGTGTATAAAATGCTCTTTTGGTTAGGCCCAAAAATTGTTTTTGTTTCATTCAGCATCTCCAAAAGCGTTGTAAGGTCGACCAATTTAGTTAGTTGTTTTGTACTATACTGAAGTCATTGCCCACTTTAACAAATATGTAAAATTGCAGAAATCGTCATAATATATGTCCAACTTCTTTTTCGTTTTGCTTCTTTTTGCGTTAAGTTTGTTCAAATATTATACTTAATTAGTGTCAACTTAAATGAAGATGCTTATTTGCAAAAAAACTTCACATTATTGGAAAGAAACGAAACGTTTAATGCCATTGGCTGTTTAATTACTTACCGGTATGTGTTAACACATTGTCCGGTGCGTATGATTTTTTCCAACGCTGGAAATATAAAGCGCCCACACTTACAGTGAAACGCTGGAAATATAAAGCGCCCACACTTACAGTGAAACGCTGGAAATATAAAGCGCCCACACTTACAGTGAAACGCAAAAGTGTGTGCAAGACGTAGTTTACTACATGTACATGTATTTCAAAGTTTTATTTCATTAATAGATTGTGCCTTTATTGGTCATTTGTATATTTGGTTTGACCTTTACTTGTATTAAGGGCATGGTTAAAAATAATACTTAGTAATTGTACATGATCTGATGCCCTATAATTTATGAGAAATCTCTATACTCATTTCCAACATTTTATAACAATATGCACCGCAAAACATTTAAAGTCAGTTATTAAACCCAGTTGTGTACAAATAAAGATTTTTACGTTTGTTTCATTGATTAATAGGTCAAAAAAGCTATTAAAATAATTTGTTTGTATTATGCAAAGGTACTCATCGATCTTTGGCGACCTTCATTGAACAGGTAAGTGGTTTGTTGTTAAGATCATTTAATCGCAGTCAGATACATTTTGTGACGTCTATTTAACAAAAACAAAACATAATGAATTGATTCCATTCGCATCTATTATCTGATAGCCCAGAAATAAATCACGCGAAATCTCGGATATGTTGTCATTTAACCGCACGATATAAACATGTGTTCAATCGATGTAAAATTGTGAAAAAATAACATTCTAATGATTTATTTTCATGCATGAAAATTTATTGGAAAAAAAAACCGCATCCGGTTATAAGAATAAACATGTCAATAGAGTTATTATACAATGAAATTTCGATATAAGTATAAACATATACAACGTTAACGAGATCCCTGTATGTAACATTAGATGGAAAAGATTTTCAGCGTTGTTTAGCCATTATTAACGATGGGGACGACAATAGAAGTCGTAAACAGGTTTGTTAGTCAAGAACTACTTTGTAATTGTGATCTGACGAACGAGTAGTTTTTGTGATCTAAATATAGCCAAAAAAATATCGCGTATTTATTTCATTTACTGTAAAAAAAAATATGCGAACGAAAGAAATCGACAAAAAACCACAAAAGTTAAAAAATTCGTAATGTTAGGGCAAAGACAAATAAAAATGTTTAAGAATATTTTGTTGTTAAATTAGTTATTCCTGTGAAATATTTATGTCAACATATTTTTTACGTGTTTATAGTGTCATGGAAAATTTAGAAGATTTGACATCTCTATATACAAAAACATTGCAGTAAGTGATACAACATTTATTGAACAGTTGAACTTTTTGAAGTATTTGACACTTTAACTGTTGAATAACAACGATCACTGACATCTGTATTGAAATGTTTCATTTATCGATTGTCATACAAGTTTCATATTTGTCATACAAGTGTCATATTTGTCATACAAGTGTCATATTTGTCAAAGACGGTAGATTTTACGTAAGATGATTGGCAGGCAAAGAATTGTGAAAAATAACTTAATACATGTGTATAAAATGCCGTCCATGATTAACCCTTTCAGTGCGGGAACCGAATTTTGAAGGCCTTTGCAAACAGTTTGGATCCAGATGAGACGCCACAGAACGTGGCGTCCCATCAGGATCCAAACTGTTTGATATTCTGATAGTATTCTTTTGAAAAAAAATCAAAGAAAATACTAATTTTAGAATTTCAGCAGACGACATTTTAGCAGATAAAAACTTTCCCAGCATGCAAAGGGTTAAGCTGTGCAGTCCGAACACTTAAAAACAAATCAGCGTGACAGAATCGCCATTTTCAGTAGAAATTAACAAAAATAGTACAGCTAACTTAAAAAGCATGCTTCTTTTTCCTAAAATTGTATTACAGTTTCATTTTTCGCAGTGATTAAGCACATGTTGAGTTTTTTATATTCCAAACAACCACAAAATATGGCAGATGTCATCAGATAACATAAAAAAATGCATCATACGTAAAACAAAAGTACGAAACCGAACTTCAAAGAATATTTGCACGAGAAAATGAAAAAACTAGGAAGGTCACGCCCTTTAATGTCACCCTCGGGACATGTCATGCAAATTACCACCTGTTTTACCCAACTGCTTAAAACCATAGCATACACAACATTTGTTTCTTCTTTTTCTTATCGGCTTACATTCAAAACTAACCTTTGTATGAATCCACAAACACGAACATTTTGACTCAGGTAAAAAAATAACTCACGTTGCAAGTAAATTTTTACGTGTTTTAATTTACAAATAATGGAGTTTTGTATTGGCTGAATGACAATTATTATACACTCTACACTTTTGCTAAAAGACATGCTTACTCATATTTATTGTATCGTTTAACCCATTTATGCCCAGTGGACTCTCCCATCCTTCAAAATTGGATCTATTTATTTCCAAAATTAGGGATGTCTGGTATATTTATTTCTATTTTGAGAATATTTCTTACAGAATTTCGTTTAAGCAAACAGTGTAGACCCTGATGAGACGCCGCATTATGCGGCGTCTCATCTGGGTCTACGCTGTTTGCAATGTCCTTTTTTCAGGACGCTATGCATAAATGGGTCAAAATCAGTGGTCCTTTGCCTAAATGATCACTCGAAACGTTCAAGCTAAATACTATTAAATTTTATAGTTTTAAATAGTATACGTCTGTGATCAGTACGCAACTAAAGGTTAGGACAAGTGAAACTTGTAAAAAAAATACGTAATTATTAAAACCGATGTATATACAGTTCGCTTCTTAACAAATGTAATCGAAATGTACAATAATAGAGCCGCGTTTTCGGAAAACAGGCCTTAATGCATTTGCGTAAAGTTTCGTCACAGATTAGTCTGTGCAGTTCGCACAGGCTAGTCAGGGACAACACTTTCTGCTTTTAATCTTACGTTTACAAAAAGTATCTTAACGTAAATACGTATTGGCGGAAAGCGTCGTTCCATATTAGCATGAGTTCACTGCACAGGCTTAAATGGGACGACACTGTACGCAGATTCATATAGCCCATTTTTCCCGGAACGAGGCTCAGTTAGTAAGACGTGTCCCAGGCTACCGATCATTGTTTAAACTTCAGCACACTCCGTTACACCTCACGACTTAAAGACATAAATATCTTTAAAACAAACAACCGCCATCAATCACGTCTCGTACTTATTAATGTCCTATTTGCTTACCATCTGATCTAATTTGCATATTCACAAAATGAAATTTTCGACGAATTTAATAGCCTTTAACGAAGTTTTGGAACACCCAAATGTCATAAAATGATTAGAAAGAATACGTATTACATGTACATATGAGTCGTGTTCTGAGAAAACTTTGCATAATGCATGTGCGTAAAGTTTTGTCCCAGATTAGCCTGTGCAGTCCGCACAAGCTAATCAGGGACGACACTTTTCGCCTAAATTGGATTTCTGCTAAGAAGAGACTTCATTTTAACGAAAAATGTCATTACAGCGGAAAGTGTCGTCCCTGTTCAATCTTTACGGACTGCACAGTCTAATCTGGGATGACACTTTACGCACAAGCATTATGCCCAGTTTTCTCAGAACGCGACTGAAATAGTCTGAATTAACGCACATTTAACCAATGTGCTAATTGTTCAGACGAATTTTGTTTGAAGTAAATACTGTCGTGCAAGTCATACTGCCATTCATTTGACATCTACAAGTTTATCTACGCTGATGTGTATTCATATATGCAGAATTTATTAAACAGCTTGTGAACATTTCATTTAAATCACATGTATATTGTTTTCGTAAAAATGTTTTATTCATATCAATTATTATTCAAGTTCAAACTTTTAACTTATCTTTTTTTATGTGAAATAATATAAATAAATATATATATATATATATATATATATATATATATATATATATATATATATATATATATATATATATATATATATATATATATATATATATATATATATATATATATATTGTAGCATTGATTTTTCCGTTAAAAAATAACACAATTGGTTTAAAAGAAAGTCGTTAAATTACGTATGCTATGCACTTAAGACCATTGTTAAATTATTTAAATTATATAGAGACTTTGACTTCAGTTCGAAACACAACAAAAAATAATAGTATTTAGTTCAACACAAATACTAGCATACTAAAGTACATCACTGGAAAACGAAAGTAAATAAATAGAAACAACTAAACAACAATTTAAAACAACTAAAATGTTTAGATGCCTTAAAAAACAGTACCTTGTCGTGAAAACGCAACCTCCAGGACGCCATAGTAACAATGTTATATCCAAAGAAACACTAACATTAAAGTCTAACTAACGTAACGCAATTAACTGGAAAAGCGTAACGCTTTGAAACCCCAAGGAATGTCGCTTTTTTCACTTAAATTGTCACGATATTTTAACAATAAGGGCGTTGCCTTTAGACCATACCCTTATGGATATAATATCCGAAATTATCAATTTTGCACATAATAACGTAAACTCCTCCGAAAAGGACACTAAGCCGTAACTTCGAAAATAGTTTTTCTGAAAATGTTCGATTGTAAAGTTTACGTCGATTCAAGTTAAATTGTAATTTTCGTGTGTGCATTTGGCGAAACGCCTTAAAATGATGGATCGTTATAAGGCCAAAAAGCTTTACCATAAAACCGGTTTTCGCTTCAAGCACCGTAACGTAACAGTTCACGGTTGCTCAACGCTCCGCTTACGTAACATACGTCACACCGTTACGTTGACGGGATGCTATTTTAAACAATAGGCTTCTATTATGAGCAAACGGCTTATTTCAGACGTTTTTGACAGCGCATAATTTACGAATGGTGTGTGCTTTTCATTCAATGAATTAATACGTCTAGCAAGACAGGCGAAACTAAAGCGATGCTATACCGAAAATAGAATAACAGTGAAACTTGTAAAAACCGAACGGTCACTCGGTCCCGAAATTTTTTTATGTATTTTATGTACACAAAAAACGTAATTAACCGAATCCTGTTTAAAGCGAAAACCGAACGCTAATATAGGAACATTGATTCAGTCTAGAGAAATATCGTTAAATCAAACAATGTGTTGTGTAAAGTGTGAAGTGCGATACCGCACAGGTGACACTATCACACACAGTGTGTCCAAACATCATAGCGATATCCGGACGGATTTGAAAAACAGATAAGTCGGTTGTGTTTTATGCTGCAAGCGATTACTTTTTCAATATTCCACAACACTTTAGTTCATTGATTTCAAAATATACAATATGTAAAAAAAGACTTGTACGTTATTGACAATTTTCTAAGTATTTTTGTAATAGTATTATTGATCGCAACTTTAGCGACAGCACGTCTGAACCCTTCAGTAAATCACAAAAACATTTTTTAAATTTTATAATCGTCCTATTTTAAAAATAAACATTTATTGCGCAAAATAATAATATAACACTTATCAGAGTATTAACCAACATACGGTGAATAAACGCATAAACATGTCAATTCTAGCTGTTCACAGAGAAATATATAGTGCATTTTGCCAAAAACATGATGATCAATTTATAACAGATAAGAGTTTCACATTTAGAATAATAATTATTGTTGGTGTTTATATGTTGGTGTTCTTTTAGTCTATATGAATGTATTTTAGTGTAAATGTCTTCTCATTTTTTTTAATTTGAGTTCAATGTCCGATTGCTATCATTGTCCATTGACGTTAACTAATGTTTGCTGACAGACGACGTAAATCAAACAGAACAATTCTGGTCATATCTTGACACCTCAGCAGAATCCCATCACGCGCTTGATCATTGTTTCGATTGACGTGCATGACAGGTGTTATATTTTTTGGCGTCAATCTTACGAATGAGGCGGGAAAATTGCATGTCAAAATTAAAGCGTATTTTTATTAAATTTCGCGAATATATTGCTTTTTGCACAGTAAAATACAACAAAGAAGTTTAGGAAGAAATAAAAATAAAACGACTGTCTCCAGCTATTTCGTTTTTACTGAAAGATATTTAGTTTTTGTGTTGTCTTGTGGTGTGTGTAGGGGGAGGAAGGAGCCCGAGAACCCGATTGAAATCCTTACTGTCCGGTATGATGACCATGATCCAAGATCACATGCGCCGGATCGAGGATTCAACCCGGGTCGCCTAGGTGACATGCGCGTGTACCAACCACTATGCTATCCGGACAGACACCAATAATGGTTGCAAACAATGTGATAAGCTGATACATTTAAATGAAAATAAACATATCTAACATCCTAAAGTTAAGTACCTGGTTCATTTCCCACTGACTTGAACGGCGAAATCCAATGCGAGGTTCTGGGTAAAGCGTGTGGGCCATGGAAGCGTCCAACCGTTCAACTAGTGAGTCCACTGCCACAACGGTATCCCTGTCAGTCAAGTTTCTGATGTCTGCCCAACTTCCGTCTTAATAACTAGTAATCCGGTAATTAAACACCACTTTTAATGTTCAATTGTGTCTAATTGTTGCTAAGAGACGCGAGTAAGGCGACCAAAATGTTTGTCAATTTAGTTGTTCCATCCAATTCGGTAACGCTGAGATATTGATCATGAATCATGATGGTTAATTCATAAACGGTATTAACATTATTCTGAACGCACACGGTTCTTTAAACATTCAACTTTAGTTTACAGTTTCCGAGCCCTAGTATTTTAACTGTTCAAAGTTTCTCACATCCAAAAACATCCCTGAACTATTGCGCTTCTTTTTGTTTTTCTTCTTTTAACACTTGTCCAACTGTATAAAACACAGGTATGTAGAAAAACAAGCGTTACTACAGTTTGAGTTAGGCGCCAATCGTGTATCACCAGATTTAGACACGTTTACAGTCGTCTTCAACAGGTTTTCCAAACATACATTGTTTATCTGTTTCTTTTTGTATTTTTTAATTACTCAGACAATTAGTTAAAGTTGAACGCATTGGACGAAATATGGGTCACCAATTTTTATATTTGAACAAATATTTGCTTTAAAATAGTACGCAAGTAACACGCACACACAACACACGTGCAAGGTAAGATGTACTCGCCTCTGTGATCTATGAACACAAATATGGATCATATATTCAACACATCTGTATAGATTTATTGGTTTGTGGTGACCATGCCATCAAACATCGATGACAAATATTAATGACTTGCCACGTGACAAACTGAAGCGTTGAAAACTTCAACCAGAACCTCGTTAGGCCGCCAATGACGTTAATAATGGCAGACGTCCTAAATATGTGCGTTTATGACCGCAAGGACAGTTTGATTCGTCTGGTCAAAGGCCGCCGACTTTCATATGAAATTATTTTTTCACGTTTGAGAAATATCTTGTAACACGTCTATGTAAAGAGCAATTTGACAAAGGTTAGACCACAGTAAAAATGTGTGTTTTACGTTACGACACTGAAATCACTACTGATAACTGTAATTAATTGTGTGATGTGTCTTGATTAAATGTATGTTATTATCGACAATGCACGCTTTAGACCATTGTAACCTGATGTAATCCCCAAAAGCTTATTATTTTAATTAAAGCTGCAATTCGAATTTTTTCTCAAACGATGCCATCAAAATATCAATGTATGTTTTGCGTAATCATACATGAAACATTGGGTGTGTTATGTTGCGTCTAAGCGATTCAGTGAATGGGCTATAACTTATAATACGTTTTTCGATGTGGCGTTAGAAAATAGTACTAAACTCTCCAAACAGTCATTGCGCACGCATTTATCTTTGTAATTGTGTTCAGTCATGACCTCTCTCGTTCGTTTGTTTGTCCGATCTTTTTGTCCTCTGTTTTAATTCATGCGTAATTTAATCAATGTACTCATGCATGTATTCGCCCAATCATTAATCCATGTATGCAATCATATGCATTTAATTATTCATTTAAATACATACTTATTGAATCATTTTATCAACATGTAATCATTTATTATCTAATAATTTCTACCAGATTCATTCATGTATACATTCATCCATCCGTCCATTCATTCAACGTTCATTAATTCATCATTCATTCAATTACCTATTCATAAATTCATCCATCGAAACATCCATCCATCTATCTATCCATGCATCCATGCATCCATTCATTCATTCATTCATTCATTCGTCCAATTAACTATCCATACATCCAGTCATCAACCCATCCATTTATTTATTCCTTCATCCATACATTCATTCGTATTTGTGTGTTGCGAATGAAACAGTTATTTCACAGGACAGAGCAAACAGAAAAAAATCATTTGAAATTCTACATTTATTTTTTGTTCTCTGTGTTTCCATAATTCCTTATACGACGGCTATATGCATGACAATACTGTTTACTATAACGACTGTTTAAATAACATCAAATATACATGCACATTTTCCATGAACATTTATTATTTGCCAATTAGTAATGTTTAGTACACTGTTGGATTCATGAAGAAACGACTATACAAAACATACCTAAAGGCGCTTTCAATTACTCTTACAGAGAAATGAAAACAACTTATTGTACTGAGCTAGAAAGACATACACTGCTATCATACTTGTTGAATGTAAACATAACCTTGCAAGTAAACGTCTTAACACAATATTCGACTAATTTTGAAAATGAAGCATATTATATTCTTTCAAATTTCAGCGACATTCATTTTCACGAACACGCATAATATAAATACACATCTATTATGAATATCACACAACTCGTCACATACAAATATCACCGCGAATTTTAACAATCGTACTTAAATAATGCCGTATATCACATACTTTATTTTGGCATACAAACTTAAATGTAGAAGCAAAGTGAAAAGTAAATTTGGCACATATATTGCTTAATAAATTAAATGTTTGCCATATTAAGAAGACATAAAGCATGGTACATTTAGGCACACTTCATCCCAGATTTCACTTTTCACTTTTATAGTTTTCGTTTAAAGGATGTTTCTTCAAAACAAAAAATCAAGTGTATGAGGAAAGTGGCGCCCAGATCAAGTGTATGAGGAAAGTGGCGCCCATGATTAGCCTATGCATAATCCGAGACGACACTTTACGCACATACATTAACCCATTTATGCCTAGCGTCTAGAAAAAAAATGCCTTGGCAAACAGCGAAGACCCAGATGTGATGCCGCATAATGCGGCGTCTCATCTGGGTCTGCGCTGTTTGCTTAAAGATATTTCTGTAAGAAATATTCTAAATATTCTAAATATAGAAATAAATATACAAGACATCCCTAATTTTGGAAATAAATTGATCCAATTTAGAAGGAATGGAGAGTCCACTAGGCATAAATGGGTTAAGTCCAGTTTGTTTAGAACAAGGCTCTATAAATAACGTATTGAAAAGCAGTCAGATATGATTGCAATATTCACTTGTTTTCAGCTCGTAACATTTTAGTTTAGACCATCCCTCGTATGGCCCGTGCGTAATTTAAATTCAAAACGCTTTTTGTTTTACTTCAATACGCTTTTCTTTTTCAACATAATGTTATCAAGCACAATTAACGTCGACTTATAGGGAGTGACACCAACCCAATACGGACGTGTTCACATATGAAATTGTAATGCAAACAATCATTTTCTAAACATACATTTGCTAAATAGTGTACGTTGTATGTAGCGCCAGTTGCACATTACCGTATATCCACCATATCCCGGTAGATAATACCGTATGCCCACCATATCCCTGTAGATAATACCGTATGTCGGTAGTTAATACCGTATTTCCACCATATCACGGTAGATAATACCGTTTTTACACCATATCACGGTAGATAATACCGTATTTCCACCATATCACGGTAGATATTTCCAGACAGTGTCAGACTATTTTTCCAATTACCTGCCCTCATCTATTCAAATTGCAGATTAAGATTTATTACTATACAGGCGTATGAAGCCGTAACAATATACCAGAGCGGTTATAGCTAATTTATTGCGATTTTTAACAACAAAAACACAAGAATGTGTCTGCCATATAACCGACACGTAGTTATATTGTACATTCTGGCATCGGTTCATATTTAAAACACTGTGCCAGTATATTTATTAACTAAATGAAAACATAAACAAAAAAACATGCTTACAATCGGGGATATTTTGACAGACTAGGAACAGGACCTAAATAAGTTACAAACATAGCTAAAGTA
This sequence comes from Dreissena polymorpha, assembly GCF_020536995.1. NCBI lineage: Eukaryota > Metazoa > Mollusca > Bivalvia > Myida > Dreissenidae > Dreissena > Dreissena polymorpha. Next base: position 9,016,837 of record NC_068360.1, read on the forward strand.
CACTTGAATAATCGCAGGATCCAGATGTATGTTTTCGATCAGTTCTGTCACAATGTCAACCACAATTTTATTCTGCCGAAAACATAGAAATGATCTGCATATTCCCAATATGGCTCTGTGTCCGCATACTGAGATGTATCAACCATGCTTAAGTTCGTCTTGAAATATCACAGGATCTAGATTTTTCGGACGGACGAACATACCGAAGATCGGGAGAGAAAACTTAAATATCGTGTCTGTTGCCCCATAGAGAAAACTTAAATATCGTGTCTGTTGCCCCATAGAGAAAACTTAAATATCGTGTCTGTTGCCCCATAGAGAAAACTTAAATATCGTGTCTGTTGCCCCATAGAGAAAACTTAAATATCGTGTCTGTTGCCCCTATGACCATATATCAGTGTATGAAGTTTCATCAACCAAGCTAATGTACTTTGTGAGTTATTGCAGAATCCATATTTTGGACGGACAGAGAGACGGGCGGACTAAGCTAAATTAACGTACATGTACATATTCCACATACGACACTGTAACCATATAATTGTGTGTTTTATTGCAGTATCTAGTTTCGGACGGACAGACGGCCAAGCGGACGGACCGGGAGTAAACTTTTAGTCCACCCACACCCCGATTTCAACGGTAGGGGACTAATATATAATTTATTATAAACTCCATGAATGTCATTACTTTTGTTATAAAATGCTATAAAGCTCGTGTTTCGCCTGTCAAATAATTGTTTCGTTCATAACACATTTTCATGTATTACAATTCTCATAATATTGAGCTGTAACTACTTACATCTGAGCCAGAAAGCTCATTAGTATTTCCTTCGTTTAAACATATACGTATCTATCAATATCTCGTCAGTTCGAAGAAGCGAAGGGATAATCTTCCGATGTCACCGGCAATTCTTCTTCAATGTCGTCCTCGTCTTTTACAGAGCCGTTATGTCCTTCTTTTGCTAATTCAGATATTTCAACTTTTATCACATCTTCAACTGCATTCAACCGATCGTCCCCACTGTTATCCTCAGTTGGTTCGTTATTTTCAGAATAATCCTCAGTATTACTTTCTGTATGTTTAACGTCTTCAAATGATTTGCCATTATCAGAATGTGATACATCTTCGTTTTCTTCGTTTCCCACATCTTTTTCAGTAACGAAAAATACCACGTTTTCAGCATTTACTTCGTTCTTCTTGTCTGAATCTTTATTATCAGCATCGTCAACTGCTGATCTATTTCTCTGAGAGTCATCATTAGCCAGGACATCGTTGGACTCAGTTGGCATTTGTAAATCACTAAAATTAACTTTCTTTACAGGTCCAATCTCCATAGATTTTCTATCAGTCAGTTTATTCTCCACTATTATCGTTTGACTAATGACTTTAGGTTTGTCTTCAGATTTAATCTTGATAACATCAACATTATCGTGTTCATCTTCCATATTTTCGTGGCCGCTATGAACGACGTCGTTATCTTTGCTGGAACGTTGAGGCGTCTTTTCCATTTCCTCCGCCTCGTCTTTGACATTTTCATCGATTTGAGGTACGGTTCTAGTAGCGGTGCTGGACAAGTCCTGCTTCCCTCTACTCTCTCCACCCGCCAGGGAGGCATCCACGGGGGTAGGTGGGGGTTGATTCATCAACATGAACTCGTCCACGTGGTCACGTGACTTGTGGCTGATCTTCGGTAGAGAGATGCCGGTCACCCTTGGCAACTTGGAATCGATCGACTCCATAAGTTTCTGGCCTCTTAGGGTTACATACACACCGCCTTTGCCTGAAAAAGAATAAATGATATAAGTGGGGTATATTTCATAAGCTTAAAGCTTAGTCAAGTAACAAGACAAAATACTAATACAATTATGCGCGTAATGGCGTAAAATGATACAACGCCTCGTCTCTTAAAACCTATATAATCTATCGATGACGCATTCAGATGTATCACATAAGTTGTAGTACAAAGTGACCGGTTAAACAATCATTAACTTGCACACAAAAAAACAGAACGTTACTACTGAAGATTTATCCGAAACTGGTTCGAGTTGATACCTTTGTTGATGTGATCCGGCATCTCAAGTGTCACCTCGCTTGGAACCGGAAGTTCTCGTTTCGGACTCTCGCTTGGACGCTGTGGCAGCGACCGAGTACTGCCGGTCTCGCTTTTAGGCCGCGTCGATGAGCCGCCGCGTAATTTTCTAAAATAAAAGTTACTCACATAATATAAATATGTTTTTGATTTAATTTTATTTTTAAATATCTACTGCGACAGGAAGGTATATACTTATTACACTGTTTGACTCGGTTAACATTCTCAATCGCCCGAATAATGGGCCACAGTTTATTCTCCACTATTACACGCATTTTAACAACATGGACGCTATCGACCGGGCAAGGTGCAGTTTCGCTTTAATTTTATAACATATAAACATACATCCAGTGAACTAAAACAAAAACAAATGTGTGGTTTCATAAAAAAATATGGCAATAACAGAATTAAAGCGCTCAAGCACATGTACAAATTAGTTGAATACTTCAACTCAATTGGCTCGTTTTGACCCCTTTTGAAACAAAAGATTCAAATATGGCATTGATTGTGTCAAGATAAATATTATGACTATGTTTCATCTCGAACAATTTATAAATATGGCTTCTGAAGTGGAATCAAGTACTTTTCTCTGATTTGACCTGGTCCGGTATTCCAGAAACATCTTAAGTCATTTCTTAAATATTTTCACTTAAGTTCAAAATTATAACGTTTTCTATTTCTTTACTAAATAAAGACATGCATGTTTTTTTTGGTATTCCTTAAATAACATTGACATAATGATGTTATTTTGATGTTATTTTCGATGCCTAACTATTGCAGTATGAAATGAAACCCTTAAGAGAAAAATTACCAATTTAAGGATAAGCATACAGTTTAACTTAAGATGCTTCTGGAATACCACCCCAGGTGACCTAGCTTTTGGATGGGTATGACTCAGATGCTAACTAGTCAAGATAAACAGTCGGGTCTTATTTTATCAAAATTGAGTCCAATATGTGACTTTTAGACCGGTAACGGTGATTTTCTAAAATTTGACCTAATGACCAAAGGTTAAGATCCAAATTTTAACTAAATTCAGATGTTATCCAGATAAATATTATGACAACGTGAAATCAAGATTTGGTAAATTGTCGACGGAAGCGCTCGACACGTGACGACGTGCTCAAAGTGCTCGCATTTTCTTTCTAATTGGATATAGAACAATGTGTATTCGTGAGAAAAAAACATGAGCCATTAATTTTTGTATAGACATTTTTCAACCTTCGAAGTGGCATAGTGGCATAGTCCATTTTTCTAAACTGTTAATGTATGCATAATTTCATGGGGGGTTGATTTCAAGAGTCCTCCCTCCTGAGGCCACGGTGATTTATTACAGTTTTAAACAAAGTGGGTTGCCTGTTAAATGATATGCACGTTTCAGTGGCCGAGTTAGAACAACACATTGGTTTAAATACTGAACTTTTTTTATTTTTTAACTGATTGAGTATTATATAAGAATGTATATAGAATTCTTCATCATGATTAAATTATATAAAGGTAGGTATAAAGGATCGGATACGAAAGGCGTAAACGAAAATAATATGTACGTTTGTATTGATAAATAGTTTTGTAAGGGTTCAAACTTTAAAATAAACTAAGAGGAAATCAAGCAAAATACCTGAAGTGAATTTCTTTAAAAAAAATAAAATATATATATATATATGTATGCATGTATATATATATATATATATATATATATATATATATATATATATATATATATATATATATATATATATATATATATATATATATATATATATATATATATATATATATATATATATATGTATGCATGTATATATATATATATATATATATATATATATATATATATATATATATATTCACGAAAAATTACACAATAAAAACGATAAGGGTATATTGTTAAACGATTTTTTCTATAAGCTTGTGATAATTTGGCCTGCTATATCACTAAGTGTTTACATCATTTTAACTATGGACTTTTTCCACTATCTTGGACTTAATGCATTATAATTCACCCACATACAAATAATCAGTAGTTGCTTACATGTATACCAAAATAAAAATATCGATATGGTGCAAAAACGATGTTGTTTTTTCTGATGCACGGTGAGGCTTAAAAAGCGGCAGGTCATCTATTGATGCAGCTTGTATTCTTTATTCCATTATTGATAATAACATTAATATGAACAACCGTATGTTTTCCTGCTTTATTGACACTAAACGTCACCTTTACTCAATATATGCACAAATAGATGCAGGTAAAAATACTTCTGTATTGAAAACACTGATTACAAATTAATAAAATCCAGTATGTGTTTTGTCTTATATATACGAACTAAACTGAATTACTAAAGCCTGTCGAGATAATAAATAAGGCTTTCAACCACCATGAAATCATTCATGCTTGGACGGGAAAAGGAGAACTATACATAAGCATACAATTTGACCCCTGTTAATTAGTCTGAAGCGGTCTTGATATACAATAATCAGTAATGCAAAGTCATGTTCGAACCTGTTTGAAGGCGGTCTTGAGGACTGTTTGGTTGTCGGCCTGTTGGAACCGGGTCGCGACGAGGTGTGGTTAGCACGCACCTGATTGGCGTGCTTCGATGACGCAGGCCTTGATATCACGGGGGATGTAGGTTCGTCGGTATCGGACCGCGGTGAATCTGAATTGAAGAAGTGAACAAAATTCATGAACATTGGCATAAAAACAAAAATGATGACAGTAAGGTCAATGTGTTTGTAAAAAATATCATTGTTTAATTTTGTAATCTGTGTATATTACATATCAATATCGACTATTCTAACTCAGCATAGAATGACGATAATAATGATAATAACGATGATAACCATCATCATCATTATCATTATAATCCTCCTCCTCATCATCCTCCTCCGCATCATCATCATCATCATCATCATCATCATCATCATCATCATCATCATCATCGTCATCGTCATCATTATCATCATCATCATCATCATCATCATCATCATCATAACCAGCATCAGCATCAGCATCATCATCAGCTTTAGCATCATCATCATCAGCAGCAGCATTATCATCAACATCATCATCATCAACATCAACATCATCATCAAGTTCAACTCGATCAATTCAATCAATTAACCAATCAATTTAACCAATCAAGTTCAACTCGATCAATTCAATCAATTAACCAATCAATTTAACCAATCCATTAAAACCGATCATTGCATCAATAGATATTGTTGTTGATCATGATAATAATGATGACGCTGACGAAGCTGATAGTGTTGAAGTTGATTAGGACGACAACGGTGTTGACAACGACGACGATGGTGATGATGATGACGATAATGATATTGAAGTAAACGAATAAGAAAAAGATGATGATGTTGACGACGACGTAGACGAAAAGAAAGAAAGACAAACAATGAACACAGAAATAAGAAAAAGAAAAAGAAGTAGAAGAAGAAGAAAACAATTAATTAGAAGAAGATGAAGAAAAGGAAGAAGAAAATTACGAAAGAGAAGAAAAAGACAACGAAGAAGAAAAAGACGAAGAAGAATAAAAAGACGAAGAAGACGAAGAAGAAGCAATAGATTATGATAATGATAATGGACATTATTATGACACTGACCAGGGGGCGCTGACGGGATCTCATCCCCTACGTCCCTCATGCGTCTCTGCCCCGTGATGAAGCACTCGGTAGGATTCTCTCTGGGCATGTACACCCCGTACACCGTGAGGCCCTTCGAGTCCAGTAGGTGGGCCCTGAATGAGAGTGTGTCGACATAAGGCCCGGTTTCTCAAAGTGCCTTAATTATGCATTAATAATATTAATATGCATTTCTAAAACCGCTGTTTGCATTAGTTCGTGTTATTAATTTGCTCGTATTACTATTTAAAAGTTGATTATATTTAAAAAAAAATAGTATTTATGCTTATAATTATAAATACAATTTTCATATTAGATTTGTCATATTTTGTAACTGAACCATTTGCTCAATGCATTGCAATATGAAAACATGTTAATATAGTTTATAAGTATGGACCAAGTTAGTTACGATATCCTGATTCGAACGCTGTTAAAAACGCAGGTACTATGCAACAATACAATATTTTACTTTTTTTTATTTCTCACACGCAGTCAAATTTTAATGGCCTTTTAAATGCTTGCATATTATTAAAGTTTAATGGTCGCTTGTCCCATCATGGCGTTCGAGCATTGGGCGTTGTTTTTTAAACTGTATATTACATGATTCCGTATATCTTCGAAGTGTTTGTATGCAGGTCGCGATGTAAACTACTTGTAACGCTCCGTTAGGTTATGTTCACCGAGCCATGCATATGTACAGAATGTAACCTCAGTATGTGATGATTCATTAAAACAGTTTTGCAACGCTTGTTTATGAGCAATTCAAGGTTTTTGGTCCACAATGCACGGTGTTAAACACTAAGAGTAAACAAGCACATCGATGTAAAGTCTCATTCAAAACAAGACATAGAGTGGTCAGGTTTGGGCGTGGTGTCGAAGCTACGACCCTGAGTTCCGAAGCCAGTGTTTTACCACAAGAACACAGAACCTCTCATACAAATAAACATCGCCTTTGCTAAAGCTATCGCCTAATATTAGCCTGTTCAGTCCGCACAGGCTTATCAGGGACAGCACTTTCCGCGTTTAAGGAATGTTTAGTTTAAAGTGATATTATGGGCATGTCTCTTCTAAACATCAAGTGTGGGCGGAAAGTGTCGAACGTGATTAGACTGTGTGTACTGCAGTGTGGGCGGAAAGTGTCGAACGTGATTAGACTGTGTGTACTGCAGTGTGGGCGGAAAGTGTCGAACGTGATTAGACTGTGTGTACTGCAGTGTGGGCGGAAAGTGTCGAACGTGATTAGACTGTGTGTACTGCAGTGTGGGCGGAAAGTGTCGAACGTGATTAGACTGTGTGTACTGCAGTGTGGGCGGAAAGTGTCGAACGTGATTAGACTGTGTGTACTGCAGTGTGGGCGGAACGTGTCGAACGTGATTAGACTGTGTGTACTGCAGTGTGGGCGGAACGTGTCGAACGTGATTAGACTGTGTGTACTGGAGCCGTATTCATCAATAATAAACTCAAACTTGGACTCAAACTCAGACTTTGACTCAGACTTAGACTTACTAAAGACAGACTCAGGATTCGTATTCACGAACGCATTTGGAAATAGACTTCAATAAGATTGTGTTTTTTTAATGACGTCACGACTAAGCGAACTCTCAAGTAGGGAAAACGCGCCAAATAGTGTCAAAAATAGTAGCGGACATGTTTGATATAACTTATTGAATGGAGTGTTTGGCAGTTGAAGACAGCGAAACGAAGCGCCAGCAGGTCCAGATTGGTCCGAGCCAGAGTATGTTTTTAATGCGCTGGTTCGGGACCGCTGGAGCCTTCTATCGGCGAGTATAAGTGGCTCGGAGCCGAAAAGATTTTGGTTATTCGAAGAAAAAAATGGGACGAGGTGTCGAGCAGAATATCAGTGTAAGTTATATGTTATTATCGTATCTGTCTTGTAGTTGTAATATTTTATTTAATAGCTTACTTTTGGATTTGCTACCGATGTCGTTTTTACTAGCGCCGAATATTGCACTATGTATACAAGGGGCATAACCACTCAGCAAATTGTACTTACGGATTTCGGATGTGATTGTGGAATGTGTTTTAGTTTCAAACATTTGTTATGATTTATGGTACAGTTGCACGTTCTTTGTTTCCAAAATTTGCACAAGTGAATTGTTATTTAAGTATTAAAAATGAATATTTGTGGTTTCACGGATAAGTTTACCATTTAAGGAGGTCTATTGTTTTAGTTTTCATCTCGTACCCTGTTAGATTCGTACCCATGTGTGTTTTATTCGTATCTGATTACAATCTGCACATTTCCAAACGAACTTTTCATTTACTACACGTTTACATTGATAACTATAACCCTGTATGTCGTTTATATTAAACTAATCGACAGTCATGATGTCAAACATGAACTGTTATGTGTTTCATAAATATTGCTATACATCATACAATTGTTTTAATTAAACTTTCAGAGAATTTGGTGTCGCAAAAACTGGTGAACAGTGCCAGAAGAAGTACCAAAATTCCAAGGCTCGGTGTAAGTTAATTACTTTTTTTTGTTATGCTTTCATTTAATTAATTTTGTTGAAAAACTTATCAATTGCAATTAGTTTGTTTCAATATTACTACATGTCAAACCTAATAAATTTAACTTAATAATAATTGTCTAAATGCGTAATTGAATTAGTGTTATAAAAAGATCTGACACTTGTCAATTCATATGATTATGATTAAACTCATCAAGGAAATATGTAGGTAAGCTCACCAAAGGTGCACTAAATAACAATATTCATGAACTCGTTCACAGATATATGGTATGAATTGGCAACTTGTATCAGAATCTTTGTTTGTTGTAAATATAGCAGGGTTCGGTATTAGACAATTAAAATAAAACATTAAGATCATTAATTTTAGATCGGCAAATGAAGTTTGTGCATTTAAGGAAGTATTTCTATTCCTTTTTGTTAGATACTTTAAATCTCTTGACTATTTCAATTTTGTTGTTGAGTTCATTTATTCAAGGAATGAGTGCAAATACAAACATTGTATTTCTTGGTAATCAACTAATTATTATTATTAATGAGCATAAGTGTATGTGTGTAAGTGTTTTACGAAGTTATATGTTTGAATTAATTTTTGCGGTTAATTTTTGCAGCTTCTTCATATGCTTAACAAAGCAGTGAGCGTGCCACAACAGCCAGCAGTGAAGAACATATGGTAAATAAATAGATTATCATATATATGCAAACCATTAACCATATGTATAGAACATTGAAAATGCAAACCATATGACTTATATTGTATGCATCACATTCAACACAGTATACAATATAATAGAGATTCACCCTTATATAAAACAAAATAAAAGAAAAAAAACATGCATTTAATTAACATTAAACATTGTGTTTGAAAGTTAACACTGGGATTATTATACATTAACTTAAGTATAGTATATTAACATTAGTTGTCCATTTTATTGCATTGAAAACATCACTGGATTAAATTAATTTAGATTTTTTAAGTGACACTATATTTTTTTCATGTGATTTCAGAGTGTACCAGTCATGAAAGTAGAGGCATGAAGTGGAAAGAATGTAAGTTTTGGATATCTTTTAATTTAGATTTCAAATTGTCTAGAACAAATCTTGAAAATTAAATATTGGTAAACTTAACACTTAGATAGCTCTAATTGAAGGTATTGCAGTGCATACAATTTATTTAGAGTTAATAATTAACTTGCATGGATGGAATTCCAGTTCTTAAAACTATACTGACAATACTATCTGACAAAGCAAGTACTGTATAATATGTTATTATGTAATATGCAACAAAAGTCATGCATTTGTTGAAACATAATTAGCATCAAATATGTTAAAACTAAGTACCAATGCATAGTACCAATGCATACATAGATTATGTGATATATATATGTATTAATTTTTTAACCTTTGAAGATCATAATATGAGAACAAGTCCATTTATACAAATCACACTTTTTATCCATTTTTGCAGCGCTCACAAAGAAGACCGACAAGAGATCACAAGCCGATACCTTAACAAAACTTACAGAGAAACCGATGGGAAATAACTAAGAAAAATTAGAATAAGAAATACAAAAGTTGACTGTAGAAATTGAAATAATACATTTGGAGAAAAAGATGTGTTTAGTGTCAATACGTGACCAAGTGCTATAACTCTGACATGTAATATACTAGTAGTAGATTTATTCCCCTTTTTGTAATTAAAAGGATCTTATTATTTTTTGTGCAACTACTTCATAACTCTATTATTTCTAAAATAGATAGTCTATATTAGAAATAATAGAGTTATGGAGCAGTTGCACACAAAATAATATAAAAAAAAAAATAATTCAAAAAGGGGCATACTAATATTTCTATGATAAAAATATGATTCTATCCCTTTTTGTACTTATAAAATTCCAGTCAATATTTGTGTGCTTTAAGAAATGTAGGTTAAATATTACATTGGTCATTGTTTTATGTTACTGACAGATAAAATACATTCTACATTCAAAGAGGAATATTAGTTGAATGCGGTGTCTTGGGACACTTCTTGATATTATTTGCTTACAAGATATACATCATTGATAATAATAAAATTCTTCATTCAATGAACTGAATGAAATTCCAGAATAATGGTAGATACAGTAATGTGAATTTGAAATTAGACATCAACAAATCCTGGCATCATGCTTTCGCCCTGGCCAACTGGCAGTGAACTTGAGTGAAGCTCGTTATTCTGTAGCTGGCATCATACACAGCCTGTTAACATAAAACATGTTATATTACACTAACAAAATAAGACATATTTTTGTACATTTTTTCTTAAGTATTTGATAAAATGCTGATAAAATGTTTCCTATTTTGCTAATGACAAACTGTTAAAATAAACATACAGTTGTTTCATTAAATATTTGTGTTTAAAATAAAGTTGTATCAAAGAAAAAGGATTGCATTTAGACTTGCACATAACTGACTGTTAAGCCATACATGAACGTTGATGGTGGGAACGCCCTTTCGCCCTATGTAGACTTCTACATGGTTCACTGGCTTCTTGATATGCACATGCGTCCAATCGATGCACCCCAAAGTACTTGTAAAACCGGAAAGTTGATCATTTAAAATTGACCAATTTTTTGGAAAACTTACGATATTAATAAGTAAATAGATATTGATATAAATGGATTGTGATCGGTGCATTTATGTGCATTATATTGAATGAAAGTTCTGCCTTATGTCAGAAGTGATGCAATATGCTGATGTGTCTCAACTTGATAATCAAAAATAATGTCATCGTTTTACTATTGATTGAAAATGCAATAATATATGCATTTGAGAATAAAATATTATTTCTGTTGTTGAGTGTTTTATTAATTTACAAATAAAGTGCATTACAACAATGCACTTGCCATCAACAAATGCATATTCTACAGCATTTGTCGCTAAAAAACATTTTGTATTGGAACTCAATTACAACATAGACAGACACAAGGACAGATGCACATATGGATTCAGGTGTACCCTATATCTTCTTAGCAGGGTGTATAATATACACATTAATCATAGCACCTTTTTTAAAATTAATAAACATTAATTCACATTACATTAAAGATCAAGAATAAAAAAATAATTAAATAATCATCATAATTTATATTGAAAATGTTTGGAGAAAAAAAGGTCCCCGATGTAATTTCGAACCACCGAATAGTCGGTGATATATAATCACGAGCACCGATGCGCTACCAACTGCGTCATGGCACAGTGTAACTTTTGTCGGCATATACATATCTATAGGTAAACTCCTACATCTATAAATAGATTTGTAATAGTACTGAAATCAAAATTTATGCATAGTAAATGTCTTGTAAACGTTTTCCAATAGGTTTCCCTTTTTAGAGAATATCCATTATTATACTTTATGATACATGCAAATTAAATGTTATTACTTTTTCATTCAAACAACAAGTATTATCCATAAAATTAGTGCATGTTCTCGTTCATTAAGTTTGGAGATTATTTTCACGAAAGACAACAAACAAACGCGGAGAATTATGAATTTGACAGTTGTTTACAATAAATAAGAACAATTGCAAAATGCACACATCGCAAATGACTCACGTATCAGCGATCGCACAAAGTTCTTGTTTTGCACGAACGGCGTCGTACCAGCTGGAAATTTGACAACTTCAACTCCTTAGCTGTCAAAATATTATTGACCTGTGCACAGGTCTACATAGTTCTGGCTACCATAACTTTAAATGCCGCTTTTTTATGATTTTTGCCACGTTGCTCGGGAAAGTACACACTGCCAGGGCGACCGGAACTGGCAGAATCCGCATCGTATTGCGGCTCAACTATTCCTTGCAAATATTGCAAATAAATACGATTCCCGGTCGGGTTAAACGATACCGTTTGTAAAGCTCAATATCCCTATAAATCTCCAAAGCGTTGGTACGATCTAGATACACTCTTTCAATAATATTATTATTACGCAAGTAGCTCGTGCGGCGGCCATTTTGTAAAGTAAACGCTCAAACGACGTTACGTCATGATTGTATAGCGTAAGTCTAAACATTGTAGACTTAGCATTTGAGACTTATCTTACTGAGTCTGAGTCTAAAACTAACCATTTTATGTTTCGTGAATTAAGTTTTTTAAGGCTGAGTCTGAGTCTGAGTCAGAAACTGGAGCTGAGTCTAAGATTTGAGACTTACGTAGATTGGTGAATACGGCTCCTGCAGTGTGGGCGGAAAGTGTCGAACGTGATTAGACTGTGTGTACTGCAGTGTGGGCGGAAAGTGTCGAACGTGATTAGACTGTGTGTACTGCATTAAGACCGGTTTTCCCAGTGCGCGGCTCAAATGTACCAGCCGTTTGTGTACCTGTTATAGCGGGCACCTGTGAGGAACGAGTGCATCGTCTCGCCGTCAGTAGCGAAAATGTTGATATACCTGGAAAAAGAACAACATACATAAATTCTGATCCAAAATTTCAAAAAAATAAGATAAAAAATAATCCACAACACTGTTTTAAATGATAACTACAAATGAGATTTAATTACTTGTTGCATTAATATCCTTTAACAAAGATAACATTGTTGTTTTGAAATGTCAATGTGGCTTGATTCAGTTTTATTATATTTATTACAAGTATATGTCTGCTAAAAGTTATTGTTTGTTGAAGTTTGTTGCAGAAAACAAATAAAAGGAAAAAGAGAAGCTTTTAATTGAAATCTGCAGCCAGTTAGTCAACGAAAGAGATACACGGGTAAAATATATAGATACCATGTGCTAAAAAGAGAGAACGTAAACAAAGCAATAGATCGGTTTCAAGATGTAGGTGTAAACATAGCAAAGGGAGAAAGCTCGAGAAAACCCTGTCACCGTTTGTACCTGTAACTAATTCGAGTTTGTTCCCTTTCAAACACACTAAAAAGAAGACATATCAACAAATTAATGTTAATACAAAACGCATAACCAATTCAATCTCTCTTGCCATTTTTTCAAAAACAATTATACGAAATTGTATGTTTTCATTTAATTTTATACTGTAACAGTTAAATACTGCTATTTCGATTGATGTGACCGTCAAAATAGTACTCAGAAGAAAAGGTCCAAATATATTTTGTGATAATAATTTCTGCATTAAATAATATACTGTACATTAAAGAATTCCTTTACGATTATATCAATCAATTTGTGTAAATATGTCTTGATCACGGACATGAAGGAGCGAGCATTAACATTGTTAGTAAAAACTTATACACACATTAATTTGGTTTTGAATAATAAACAGGTTTGTGTTTTTGCATTAAAACGCATTAATTTATAAATAAAACTCACAGCAGATAAACAAAATCGCATTACTGGATGCACTTGCCATATGAAATGTTATTGTTTTCTTTAAATTCATTTATGAACAAAATATATAAAACAATGTACTTACTCTTTCGATGTTTGAAACAAAGAGTTGTTCCTTATTTCTTCAGCGCCTGAAAAAATATCAATTAGAAAATAGTTATCATTTCATGACCCACACAAATGTATTGTTAAAGTATTCGAACCATTACAAGCCCTTTTAATTCCGGCAAATTTCGACGAAGACGTAACCATGGTAACCACGCACGGTTAAATCTAATAGTTTGCATGAGAATCCATGAATGAAATGAAATGAAAAGTATGAGGAGTTTAATATCTTCATATATTGCTTTTGGGAGAACATTCGTTTGATTATATGGAAAAAAAAACTAATAAAGGCTGTAATGATAAGAAGAATCATTTAACAAAACACGTAAATATCTTAATGCATTCTGTCGAATGTCGTTTGTTGATGAGCTATGGTGGATTTTATTGCCGACACCGTTTATTTTAACAATGTGTGTATATGTTGCTGCAACAATCCGTTTTGGTTTGTGTTACGGTGGAGTAAAATTGTGCTATATGTTGTTATGGTTAACTACGGTCATATGATGTAATTTGTGTAACCAATTAATACTTTCATGCTATAAGTACATTGCCTGGATTATAATATAAACAGTGAAGCTAGTTTCGCTCGATTGGTCATTGTCGACTCAGGTGATACTTAAAAGTACCACGGGTACTCTTACGTATACTACAAAGTACCGGGTACGTTAAATACAAAAAAGTACCCCGGAGCGTAGTCGGTGCCTCTTAGCGTGTTTTCCGTTCTCGTGTTAAATTGTAGAAAACTTAAGCGTGTCCGTGGTACTTAAAAGAGGTACATGAGCCGACAACGACACATTGAGCGATAGTTTCATATAAATCATATGATGTTTTTACCATAGTAATACAATACGTACGCTTGTTGTTTTCCCTTCGAAGGTCATATGCATTTACCGGGGCTGAGTGGGTCCTTTGTCGGGCCCGCAATAACCTGCAAATCAATAAAGGATGATACAATGAGACGCGTTGTGAGAAAACGGTGCTTCATTTATGTGCGTTAAGTGTCATCTCTGATTAGCCTGTGTAGTCCGCACAGGCTTATCAGGGACGACACTTTCCAATTGTATGGCATTTTTCGTTTAAAGGAAGACTCTTCTACACGAAAATCCGGTTTAGGCGGAAAGTGTCGTCCCTGATTAGCCTGTGCGGACTTCACAGGCTAATCTGGGACGACACTTTACGCACATGCATTAAACCCAGATTTCTCAGAACGCGACTCCAATTTTCCTTTTTCTTTTAGTTCTTAATGATGGATTGTACCGAATAAATAAGGTGTGCGTATTTTGATTTTTTTTAATTTTGTTTTGCCTTGAAGTTCATTTTACTTTTACATGAATTTGTCGCATTGTGGCTTATTTTGAAATCGTATTAAATATATATCGATACGTAAAGAACGTCTCGAGCACCTCCGATAAGATTGAGAATCATTTAGAAATGTGTGTAATGTACATAAAATTATTCAAGATAAAAATAAAGAAGTCTGGTTTTGGGTTTCACAAAGGATCATATTATGATTTTGTTTGTATAGTTTCACCGAAGAGCAAACTTTAAATGAATTGTATTTGTTTAGTTAATTAACAGTTGAAGATATTGTTGATACAATTTAATAATATTTTCATAACGGTTATACTTAAAAGTGTTATTTGATGCTCAACTTAATATTTAATATGAAATAATACGCTTGTGAAAATTGATATTTATTGATTTGATTGAAACAAATGATTAAAGTCAAATTTAAAATGTGCTTGTTTAGAAGAACCTGTCTTGCTCTAACAATGGCCTGACATGTGAACATTTGGTCGAGTTTTTTTAATATTTTGATTTTCACGTTTTATGATTCACGTGTTTTTCAAAATCATATGATTATACACGTGGTTTTGCTTTGATATCATTAACTTATAATAAATGTTTAAATATGCTGAAATTAGGCAAATTGCTATAATTGTTTTTTGATTTAAAATCTTGATATGGACCATTTTCAATAAAATTAATATTAAAGGCCTCTCTATAAAGCTATCTTCGTCTTGGTCATGCTACTTGAACGTATACCTCTACTTTCAGAAATGCAATACTTTGTGCTAAAGCGTAACATTATGTTCTCAATATACACATGAGCCGTGATTTGTAAAATGAGGGTTTAATGCATGTGCGTTAAGTATCGTCCAGGATTAGCCTGTGAATTCCACACAGGCTAATCAAGGACAATCCTTTCCGCCTAAGCTTGATATTTTCTTAGAAGATACTTTCTTTTCACATAAAGTATCATAAAAGCTTAAAGTGTCGTCCCTGATTAGCCTGTGCGGGCTGCACAGGCTAATCTGGGACGACATTTTACGCACATGCATTAAACTCCCCTTTCACAGAGCACGGCTCATATATATGAACTCAAATACACTCTGATCTATACCAGACTGACTATGCGTTTTGTAAAACGTGCATGACCAATTAAACATTCGACGACGTGCAATGTGCTAGTCATAATAAAACATATGTTGTTTGAATACAAATGTTGAGAATGATTGACAGTGCATTTTGACCTGAAAACTGTTTCAATAAAACCTCATTCACGGTGATAAGGCGATTACCACAACTATTCCGCTCACCGTCAAAATTGTATACTTTTGATAAGAGCACCGTATCCTTCTGACGAAAAGAAACATGTCGGACGAAGCAATATCAGGTAAGTGGGTGACAAAATGTTTTATTATAAGACACTGCAAAATGATTGCCACTTGCGAAGCTCTCCATCGAATTTCTGAACCAATATGTCATCTATTTAAAAGTTTACCAGTCATGAAATATTTAGTATGAGTTTGAAATAGTGTTTACAAAAAGTCGTGTTTTTTCGTTCTTGTGAGAAAAATGTAAGAATCAGATGATTGTCGATGTGTCAAACCTGATTTGACAGACTTAAATCATTGTATATATAAAAAGAACATGTCATGCGAGCCTGTTTGCTTTAATATCTGTTAAAGGCCTAATTGTTTGGTGAAAACATGCATCACTAACACAAATATCGATGCACCGCGCAACACTGATTATAAACACCGTATTTATATTCCGTGTAACTGAAATTCGTGGCACCGCTAAATTCTGCACATGGTTTTAAATGTTAAGCTAGAAAGAGCCATCGTGAGCTAAATTTATTTACGATAACCTTCCATTAATAAAAGTTACATGTCCCAGAATTGATCTTGAAAATGATGGCATGCTTGCACCAACAACGGTTCACCGGGATCGATGGTCTTGCTTTCCAGTACGTGGAGGGCACATGTTTAAGTCTCATGTTTCAATTTATCTATATTGTTGGGGTTTATATACAATCATTATTAATAATTATTATTTATTGATTTCAGATTCATAATCCGAAAAAAGATCTCCAGCTACGATTATGGTATATTAGCAAATGTCGGTGTAAAACTAACCGAAGGAAATAATAAATTTAGTTATGTATAGTGTACAAAGTAATGTTGCATTGGTTAAATTTACTGAAATATGAATTTGGTGTTTGTGGCCAAAACCAAAGATGCCTTCGACTACTTATATCAGAAACAAAGGGGTAACAAATATATAAAAAAAACTTATTTGAGACTGTCTATAGAAGCTTGTGAGTGCATGTCTCCATAGATAAGACATTATAGCGCGGTACGTTTTAACGAAATGTAAAAGTTCGAATCATATATAGTTATTTCCGTCAAGTATTAAAAGAACAATTGAAAACAAATATTTTCAAAGTACACTGAACTATTGCTTTGAAACCGTTTGTACACTTGTTAACGTCTCTTCCTTCTGAAAGACAAAATATCAGAATAAAGCGGTGCCAAAAAATCATAAAGACACGGTGCTTTTACGGACATTGTTGAGCGGTGTCCATATTTCTATAATGTCAGTGTTGAGCGGTGCATACTTGCTAACACGTGTAAATGTAAAAATCACAGTTATATTCAATAAAGCATGCCATAATGTGTTGTAAATTGATTCTTCTACCATAAAATACAGTTTAACAAAAACAATATTTCATTTAAATTGTTTAAAATCTGCAAAAAAATACAATTTTTCGCGTCATGAAAGTCACTTCTTTCACGACATGCTCAAATTGTTTTCACTATTTTGAAGTTAATAGCGACTCAATTTTGATGCGGTAAACGGCAATTAGATGTAAAGTATGTACTTCGTTCGATGGAATATTTTTTATCTTCAACTTAACTTCATTTCTCGTTTTTTTCTTTCATTTCTAGACTCGCCAAAAAGTTTGCGGCCATGTTTTTGACAGAAGGATACGGTGCTCTTGTCAGAAGTATAAAATTTCGACGGTGAGCGGAAAAGTTGTGGTATTCGCCCTATCATCGTGTCATTAGGAACGGAGCGAAAGCCAAAAGCAATGTTTGAAACTCAACACAATGCATAAAAATATCAATTCAACTCGTAGACACATTCACACCAACCAATGAGGTCTTATTAAAACAGTCCCCGTGTCTACTTACGTGGTTCTCGTCGGACGGCCGTATTTCCCGAGAATCTCTTCGTTTTCGTTCATGTTCCTCAAGTCTGTCGCCGACAGGTATTGGTGAGTGCTGTTCGGACGATAAAACTCCCGACGGCCGTTCAGGTGCCGACGGCGAGGTGCTGCCGTCGGACGCCGTCGGCTGCTCGCGCTGCTTAGCAACGCGCGCTCGAAGTTGATTACCCCGTGCTCTTGTTCAAACTGTCGGTAGAAAACATGTCTACGTGCTTGTAGGTTTCCATGTGTACCTTATTCACATTGATTGATACGATAATTGTACGAATGTTTTAAACAACAGACGTACACTTCCGTGTTTACGTCAGGATTCAACTTGTGTGACCTATCCGGACGTACTTTTCGTAGGAGGGACACCCAATTCGGTACTTATGCTTTGACAAAACGTAGTGTTCTATAGTCTAGTGAGCTCAACTGAATTTAGTTGCATGCAGCCTTCCGCTTCAGAAGTACCGAAATTCAAATACAATAGGTAAGCTGGGTATCGAACCTGAGTGTCCGCAGTTATAAGTGGTTGTAAAAAACATGATCGTTAAAGGGGCATTAAAATGACATTCTTCCTATCTGACTAAAAAAAATACATGTTCCTGACACAGATTATTTGATCCAAAGAAAACAACGTGTAAACAAGCATATATACTAAACATTTTATAGATTCGATCGGTGATCAAGTGTCTATAATGCATAAAGGGACCGGAGCATGATACGGCCCCAAAATGTAGAACAAAAGACGCAAACATGGATCCAGTTCTAAGGGAATGTATTTAACTCTTTCAGTGCTGTAACCAAATTTTGAAGGCCTTTGCAAACAGTTTGGATCCAGATGAGACGCCACAGAACGTGGCGTCTCATCAGGATCAAAACTGTTTGCTGTTCTTATTGTATCCTTTGAAAAAAATCGAAGAAAATGCTAATTTTAGAAATTCAGCAGAAGACATTTTTGCAGACGACAAATTTCCCAGCATGAAAAAGGTTTAAGCTATCAAATGAGCCGCGTCGTGTGAAAATGGGTTCTTATGCAATATGAGATCAGCGTAACCCCAGCACAGCCTGCTTATTTGCACTGACTGGTCAGTGGCTACCCTGTCTGGTGATGTGATCGCGAAACCTTATTTAACATTATAGCAGGTCGCTCCCGACCAGACCGCTGAGGCTGACCCATATGGCATAAGACCCATTTTCGAATGACGTGTCTGAAATACAAAAGGCTGTCCTATGCCCTCCCTGGGTACCTCTTGGGTCAGTGGAAACATAAATATCGCAAAAATATTGGAAATATTGTTGCTTAAATTTTATCTTAAATTGATCAATTTAAAAGCGATGAAGTACTTATTTTACAAATGAGATGTTTGAGTAATTACTTTAATTATCCATTCATGCCTAGCGTCCTGAAAAAAGGACATTGCAAACAGCGTAGACCCAGATGAGACGCCGCATGATGCGGCGTCTCATCTGGGTCTGCGCTGTTTGCTTGAAGGAATTTCAGTAAGTAATATTCTAAATATAGAAATAAATATACTAGACATCCTTAATTTTAAAAATAAATTGATCCAATTTAGAAGGATGGGAGAGTCCACTAGACATAAATGGGTTAAATAAAAAGGCGTCTTCAAACTGTTCCAGTTTTCGCCTTGTCTTTTAGAGCCAGCACAGTGTCCGTACCCCAGTCGATTTCATTGTCAATCTTAAACTGATTTATCCGAAGTTGACAGCCACTTTAATGATAATACAGATGAGTCTTCATTTATAATTGGCATACAGCGCTCAGAGGAATTTGCCGTTTACCTTTAAATACTGCAATGACTTTTATTCCAAACTTATCCCACGAAAATCTACTTCAACACAAAGTCGGGCTTCAAAGTCACGGACACGTTGTGCTTATCCACGTCGTTTAGCGGCTTTTTATTGATCTTACGCTCTTTCAATAAACCTCAGACAAAACAACGGTTCGGTTAATGAATTCGTTAATTAAACAATACATCCATATATAATGTGAAACGGTCCATGGTACACGAAAATTTGACGCATTCAAATCATCGGTTTGTATACCAGTCTTATCTAACTGGGCTCGAGCCAAACTAAACGATCTCATATACACCGCCATTGCATTTTTGACTTCATTCACAATCTGCATATACACAGTACTTTGACGCGGAACAGATGACTTATTCCTTCTTATTTGTTCATTTGGTTAACAGGAAAATATTACTCATTTAAAACTGACGATTTGCATTTCCAAACAGTGAATCATGATAGATAATTTTCCCTGTCTTGACGTTATTGTTTGCCTCGAATTTCTCCAATTAAAAAAAAACAAACAGTGAAAAACATTACTAAAACAACCTTTTATTTTTTCGTCAGTTTATTATTTTCCTTAGAGTTGTATTCACACGTGACTTAAAATCGATAATTTACCCCAAAAAAACACAAATATTGTACGTGTATTTGCCCTCCGAAATAAATCAAATATTTTACATACATACGTTTAGCAGCTCCGTTCACTACCGGAAAAGTATAACCATTTAAGATTGTTTTTACATTACGCCCATCGTATCCGTAACAATAACCAGCATATCGTACATGATAATAAAGGTAAGACAATCTTATTGATGTATGACCATCCGCAATAATTTCAAAACGAACTGTATTGAAAACGTAGTTACCGGTAAATCTATTAAACTATATCAATAATGCAAGCAAGGACTTAAAGCGACAAATGCCTCCCTCTCTCCAAAAACAGGTATATGCTTTTACATAATGCATTAGACGCATCGGTTATGTCAATATATGAAGTGAAATTAGAATACGTCAATACAAATACATTAACGCCCAACCCCCGCCCCCATAGGAAAAATAAACAAAAGGTAACAGTTGTGTTTCCATGAAATAAAATATGGACCTGTACTTTGCACATCCCATCAAGGTCACTAATTATAATTTAATACTAATATAAATTCAATGTTTCGCATTTTTCTTTCTACAGTCACAGAATTCTCAGACGGTCTATATGCAACCAAATTATTTTCAAACTAGACGAATTATAATAAAGAAAGAGGTCATTAAATCATCAATTAGTCTTTAAAATGGTGACAGAGATCGAATTTAAAAAATATCCGAAACAAGTCAAATATGTCCAAAATTTTAAACGTAATTAGTATTATACAAATTATGTTTTTAAATATAAACAAGGTCATAATACCTTGCCGGTAGGGAAGAGTTTATTCGTAAATAACGGTGACTCCCCGCTATGAGTGACCTCCCTTTGAACGTCGGATACCCAGTAGGGGGCGCCGTGCGACTCAAAGTTCTCATTGTTGACTAGAATGCTGTAGGCCTCCTCAACGTCCTGTTGATAGTGCTCGTCCTTGTTGAACGAAAACTGGCCCGGTGGAAGGGGCTTAGCTCCTGGAAATCAACATCTACATGTTAGATACGAGTACAAGTATAAAAACAGTAGCCCTACGGATAATATTAGTAAACAGTAGACCGAACGAAATTAGTTAGTTATTAGGAAGTCCCTTTTTACCAAAAATCTAGTTTAAGCGGAAAGTGTCGTCCCTGATTAGCATGTGCGAACTGCACAGGCTAATCTGGGACGACACTTTACGCACATGCATTATGCCCCGTTTTTTCAGAACAAGACAGATTTATTTACCATTATCCTCCGCTTTAACAGTATTTTAAAAGTATTACGTCGGTAGGTCATCTCACTTTTCATGGCTAATCTGATTTAAAAGATCTATCGCACATGCTCGTGCCAAAACTTACAACTGTCCCAATTACATTAGAGGTTTGGGATAAAGGTCGCATAACTAATTTCAATACCAGTATCCCCATCATGCTTGCGGTATGGCTGGGAATCGAACCTGAGATTCTGGGATTTGTGGTCAAGCGCTTTATAAAATTAGCAAAATAGCGCTGCGATGGTCAATTAATTTGACGATACTTATGTACACTTAAAACCACCCATTATTATGTATTTTTTTTACCATTGATTGTGCTTACTATCACGTTTTTTTTACAAGACGGATTTGTCGAGCATTACATTTCTAGCTCTCTGCCAGAGTTTTTGAAAGGCTTAACATGCTCCAATCAACCTGTTCCTAAATGTAATTGGGAAAAAAGCACGTTCAATGCCCTATGTACTTTATTTTCATAATCGTAAGCATCAATTGCTTTATACGACGATATGGTAATTACTCTGTCATTACAGATTAATAACTACCCTTTAATTGAAAATGAAAATATGATGTTGATCCCGATCAGTTTGTTTCAACTCACAGCTAACTTCAAACATGAACCCTCGTTGGTTTGTATCACCGACGGTGAGTTATCCATCAAGGTGAGTTGGTTCAAAACTGTACATAAGTAATGTTCAATAAAATCAATACCGATTCAAAACGGACGGCGTATTTTCCTCTCGTTACTAAAATATGCATTTTCCACTCGACATAAACTACACAAACGAAATAAAAATCGGAGCGCGTGTTCTGTGTGTGGTTTCAGCAAGAAGGCAGACGCATTTTGATTATTATACTCGCTGTTTGACAAGAAACCATTGTTTAAGTACGCAATAAAAATACAATGTATTTGAGCGGAGCATTATAAAGTGAATTTTTCGTCTCAACTGCAACCCTGTTGTCAGAGAATAAAAATAATTTGCTTGTGTTTTACGCATTTCCCATCGGGCAACAAATTCTAATAGTGCTCATACATGGATATTGAGCCACTCGGGCAAGCACTTTCAGTTTTTATCAATTCCGATCCGAATTAGAATTCGTTCTTTATGAACATATAAACAACAATTAATCGAACATTATCTCCGAAACATTTAAAACTTAAACCTATTTATGCCTAGCGTCTAGAAAAAAATGCCTTGGCAAACAGCGTAGACCCAGATGAGACGCCGCATGATGCGGCGTCTCATCAGGGTCTGCGCTGTTTGTTTTAAGGAATTTCTGTAAGAAGTATTCAAAATATAGAAATAAATATTCTAGACAATCCCTAATTATGGAAATAAATTGATCCAATTTAAAAGGATGGGAGAGTCCACTAGGCATAAATGGGTTAATAAAACTTCGAAACGCCACAAACCAATTCGTGTATAAAATAAAAATCGGAGCGCGTGTTCTGTGTGTGGTTTCAGCAAGAAGGCAGACGCATTTTGATTATTATACTCGCTGTTTGACAAGAAACCATTGTTTAAGTACGCAATAAAAATACAATGTATTTGAGCGGAGCATTATAAAGTGAATTTTTCGTCTCAACTGCAACCCTGTTGTCAGAGAATAAAAATAATTTGCTTGTGTTTTACGCATTTCCCATCGGGCAACAAATTCTAATAGTGCTCATACATGGATATTGAGCCACTCGGGCAAGCACTTTCAGTTTTTATCGATTCCGATCCGAATTAGAATTCGTTCTTTATGAACATATAAACAACAATTAATCGAACATTATCTCCGAAACATGTAAAACTTAAACCTATTTATGCCTAGCGTCTAGAAAAAAATGATTGGCAAACAGCGTAGACCCAGATGAGACGCCGCATGATGCGGCGTCTCATCAGGGTCTGCGCTGTTTGTTTTAAGGAATTTCTGTAAGAAGCATTCAAAATATAGAAATAAATATTCTAGACAATCCCTAATTATGGAAATAAATTGATCCAATTTAAAAGGATGGGAGAGTCCACTAGGCATAAATGGGTTAATAAAACTTCGAAACGCCACAAACCAATTCGTGTATAAAATTTAAAATACCGAACTACTCTAACCCAATCCGGTCACTTACCGAACCATTCGTGTTTA
The DNA here is from genome assembly GCF_020536995.1 of Dreissena polymorpha. Lineage (NCBI taxonomy): Eukaryota > Metazoa > Mollusca > Bivalvia > Myida > Dreissenidae > Dreissena > Dreissena polymorpha. The sequence continues at coordinate 9,040,815 of NC_068360.1, forward strand.
TTTGGGAACACAAATTTTCGCCGCCGATTCATGTTTATATCCAATTGGTTATGTATAAATTTCTAAACCATTTCTAATAATATTGGTTGAACTTTCATCTGATAGCAGCCACAAGAATAATACAAATTAAGATAAGATAGCTAAATTTCTGATCGCTATAATTATAAGTTTACAATAATTTTCTATTCTTCAATATACATGTATTACTATTTTCACTTTTAACTTTCAATTAATGTCAATACAAAACTAATTTCTAAAAAGATTCAATTAAGAAATGTTTAAACACAAATGATAGCACAAATAATATCTTCAAAATCACTTTAAATAAAATGCACATGTGTACTTTTAATTACATCTACTTCAAAAGAACACAATTTCTATCACACAACTTCCTAATTCTCCAGCAAAACAAAATCACAAATGCTCTTTACTGAAACTGTTCAGGCCCTTCAAAACTTCAAAACTATTACAAAATTGAATATCGCCGAATTCGAATATTCGAATAGTTCTGAATTCTTCACCCAAAGCTATGCGGTGCCCGGGTGTTCGCATGTGTCTTATGTGGCTATCGGCAGTTGTAATCTTTTTGGAGGACAAACATGTCGCAAGTCTTTAAACAATATCTGTAAGAAGCGTTTTGGCTCACATGATTCTTTTAAAATGAAGGTAAATATCTGATATAATAAATGTTTAGCGAATCAAAGATCAAATACTTGATCAATGCTTTGTTGCGCGTTAAGATGACCTGAGCAATTGAAGTTGCTTATTGAATTGTTCATTTCAGTGCGATAACTGAAAATAAAATACATTGATTACGTTGTTTGATACAAGCTTTAAACAGAATGATGTACGCGATTATACTGCACAAATAAACAGCGCAATATGTGTCAAAACACTTTATCATTAATTAAATCGATAGCATGTTGATGTTTTGCTGGAAAATTCAAAACTATTGGAACTATTTTTGAGCAGCTAAATTAAAATCGGATGTTATGCGTGTAATGTGATTAAGATGATTTTCCGTGGTATCAACCTTAATAAAATTTTCCAGACAATATAATAAAATATAAAATCATAATTCATTTTTTACCGTAAACATTGATTAACATCATTGTTTTAAATCTCGTTAAGCATTTTATTTGGTTTAACTAAGTAAAATGCTTTACGATACACTTAATAATAATAACATGCATTGCATAAGCATAACATCTGAAATCTATAGTTTATGTCTTCAGCTCAAAAGCTCTTCAAAGCCAAAAACAAGGCTGGTAAACTCTTCCGGCTTATACTATCATTAGTTAATGAAGCAAAAATGATAAGCCTATGTGGACAGAAGATGGTAATCCCTTCTGGTTCTAAATAGAACAAAATGTTCGTACATAACCATATTCCCAGCATTCCTTATGTATATTTCAGTATTGACCATAGGAAGTGTCTGGACGTGCACAATGTTGTCAGCAAAACATGATGCTGCTGGCAATTAATCATTTATCAGAAAATGCATTTTTTATTTGAACGTTTGAACGTTGGATTAATTACGGCTTCAAAATATTAGAAGTGTACATAGGGATTCAAAGTTAGGTCATGGCATTTTGTTATTTTATCTTCATTTATTACGACCAAAGGTCTTTTGTTTCTAATTAAAAACTGCCGGTTAATAATGTTAGAATTTATGCTGACGTATTATTAAAGCAATACTGTGACATATAAACCACACAAACCGTGTCAGGTGAATTAATTAATGAAATGGGTATACAATTTCATTTCGAGTAATCTGACGAAATGGAAATCACTTTCTCCCTTTAACATAAACAATATTTCTTTGTTCATACAAGGTGCTTACTTTAGAATGGTGTAACCCGACTATCTATCGGCTCATTACTCAACATAACCAGCGGCAAATTATTATTAACATTATTTCAAATTAGCTATAACAAACTATAACACAATCGTGGGTCTTCGATAGACAAAAGAGAAGCAATAAACTGTTACAGTAATAATATGATCGCCAAATAATTTTGTAACCCAATACTGCCATTTTCTACCCACACTTGGTATTGAATTTGCAGTGACATAGTTGAGATAATATCATTATACAAAACTAGTTATCTGATTTTCGAAACGTTAGATTACTATAGACCGTATACTAAGTGTGTCGATTTTGTTCATGTGCATCGACTTCGTTCAAATAAAAAATACATACACTGGGGTCTAAACACACTATTCTGCTTCTAACATAAATATTGTATGAAACCCTTAATATATTGTATATTTATTACTTGTTTGTTCTTACCGATTGGTTTAGTAATTCATACACTGTTGTACATGTATATGATGTTTAAACACCTATCATTGTATCTATTAACATAATAGTATTTTTATTATACTGATGAACTTTTAATATATTGTGTTTATCTGTACATCATTGTCGATCGGCGTTTAGCCGGTGTTCCAAAAAAAAAACTTGAGACTGGAACATGTTTATAGAAGTTTGCTATCATATAATGAGTTTCCAGATACACATCTGAGAGAGGTATTTGTAACAACATGGCGAAGGAATCAGAATTTCATTTAAAAAATAATATATTCCGCATAATTCTGTTAACACGTCTAAGGACAAGACTCATTGGTTTAAAAAATTAAATAGCATTAATATACTTTTAAATCATGATTAAATCTGGATCATTAATTATGAGTAAAAGGTCGCTGATCTGTCATGTTTTTTTCAAGTAGTTTTTTTGAAGATATTGCATAGTTCTAAGTATTTACTTAAAGGGGCCGTTTCACAGATTTTGGCATGTTTTAAAGTTTTCCATTAAATGCTTGATATCTATCAATGTAAACATTCGATCTGAAAAGCTCCAGTAAACCAAATCAAGAATACAATTTAAAAAAAGAAAAAAAGGTAACCCTCATCAGAACTCGAGCCACTGACCCCTGGAGTAAAAAGTCTTGCGCTTTTGAACACTCGGCCATCCTTCCTTTTACAATCATAGATGTATTTTATACTTCATATAAGCGATCCTCGTAGTATCACAAAATATAACGACATCAACACAATTCTCCAAATTATTCAATCGTTTCGCGTTGCAAGGCTTTATAATTTTCAGGTTTTTATATCGTCAAAAGATGCATATAATTTTTGTCAATTTACCCAAACGTGAAAGGCCCCTTTAACATAGGACAGCATACTTTTATAAGTGCGCAGTAAAGACGGTATAACAAATATACGAACTTTTAAAATAAGACGAATACTGCAAAGTTGCGTGCATGTATTAGTTGCATGTATATCAGTATCAGTGATGACGTTGGAAATATATAGAGGATATTTGTTGGATTCGATGGAATATCGATTTTATTTCACGAGTGATCATATAAAATAATATTTTCACGAGTGGCGCATGTATTTTTTATAATCACGAGTGAATTAAAAACGATATTCCATCGAATCCAACAAATTTTCTTTTTATTTTATGCTCTTTTCATCGTTTATTTACATTGGAAAAGAGTTTAAACTGGATAATTTCGTCGGAAAAATGACGTCATTTCACAGTAAAACAGTGAAAAATATCGTTATTTTTCACTGTTATTTTTCACTGTTTAAAACAGTGAAATACCAGTTTTATTTCACTGATATTTCTCTATAAACCACCGGAAAGCATAAAATAAATATATATATTATATATACATGTACTTCATCCTAATTGTCTAGTCGTGATTGTTGTTTTAAATCAACAAAAGACTGCCAATACCAATAAATACAATTCTTCGCTAATAATCATCGCACTCTGTGCGTTGCTTGACTTTCGGTTATATGTACCTGCGTTTAAACACCTTATTTCGTTTATAAAAAGTTAAAATGAACTCTTGAAACTTAATAAAAACGGCATGCAGTTGATTTTATTTTTAATTCCATAAGCCTCACGCTCTTTCAATTTCATAAGCCTCTCGCCCGGTGCATTTGCTATTTACTTTTTTATCCTTGTTACTTTGTTGCCAAGAGGCTATCGGTGAGTAACAATGCAATTATTAATAATCGCCTATTTATGGAAAACAAATATTCACAGGCGCTATTATGATGCATTGCGACAAGCGAGGACGAATTATGTAGATAATTGATTTAAACCGACATTTCGAAAAGGTACTTTATTTAACAATTGACATCTAGAAGCCTACATAAACCTAACGTAATGCTGTTTTGTATTGTTATTGGTAACACAAAGAATAACAGATGCATAAAATACAAATGACGTGTAGTGGAAACAATAATCCACGTAAAAAAGCAATAATAATCGATAAACATATTGCCATGAAACAGGCATCTTTATGAGGGGTGCAATTGATGTTGTTGTTTTTTCATTTAACTTAGAACTTTAACTTAACTTTCTCACTCAGAAGCAAAGTGACAGTGGCTATGTGCAAACAGCCTAAAACCAGAGCAGCATGTGAGTAACTCGCTTCCTGTTCAGGTTCAATACTGTTTGCTGTTCATCAGTATCTAAGGATTGGAAATGAAGCCTTTAAAACTTGAATCTTTAATTGAATTTAAGTTTCTAAGGGACAACACATGTATCAAATGCGTATCTAAGTGGGAAAGGGTTAATTCGCCCATAAATCAGCCTACAATCCCGTCCATATCAGATTAGTGCGATTTTCAGTTTCGTCTCGCATCAATGACGCTAAATCCAACATATTGCTACGGATGTCAGTTCCTCATTTACATATACCACTTAGACTTACTTAACCCATTTAAGCCTAGCGGACTCTCCCATCCTTCTAAATTGGATCAATTTATTTCCAAAATAAGGGGTGTCTAGTATATTTATTTCTATATTTAGAATATTTCTTATAGACATGCCTTTAAGCAAACAGCGCAGACCCATCATGCGGCGTCTCATCTGGGTCTACGCTGTTTGCCAAGGCCTTTTTTTCTAGACGCTAGGCATAAATGGGTTACAGCTTGAACACATGGTGTATAGTGGAAATCTTGCGCCATTTTGGATGTACCTTGGCAACAATCTTTGATGTATCAAAACAAGAAACGTTATTACTTTTCGTGCACACGTTAGCTAATGATTTACATGACAAAAAATCGTAGCACTTCTAGTAGCTTTATTGAGAACTTTTTATATAGGGCAATATTTCGCCGAAAATAAAAAGAAGTCATACAGTCGCGTTTAACCTCTTATTTGTTAGACGGATATAAATCTTATCATAATATACTATTCAATTAAGCTACAGACACTTGTTGCAGATCTGTTGAATCAGTTAAATTAAATTCATGAACAAACCTCTATAAGTTTTTAACAATGGTTAACCGGACCGCTGTAGTGACATGTCAAAAATTATTTAATATCCCAAACAAGGTTATCTATTGAACAACCATACCTATTTCAAAATGAAGTGAGTGAATTTGTGTAGAAAGATTTGCGAATATTTACTCCGTAGAAATTTCATAAGCTCACTTCTTTTTGAGTGGTATTTGAGGTCTCAAAGAGTAAAAGCGTGGGTTCTAACAATAAGTGGTATGTAACCGGTATGAAGCGGCTTGCTATGCAATGTTTAAGCTTTCGATTGTTCCATCACCTTACTGAAGATTATTGACGGCCTTCACATAACTCAATGCGTTAGTTTCAACAAAAGATTTAATACTTTTCCAAACAAACGTTATTATATTACTTTATATAGAATTTATGGTATTTACATGGATAATACAGGGTGATTTCAATTTGTCTCCTCGACAAACAAACAATGAATTTGCAAATTTTAGATGTCAAACATGCATTATAAGATTGTTTCGAAGCCAAGAATAAAAAATTGAATTGAATAACTATTATGGTGATGCTGCTACTGATGGAGTTGCCGATGGTGAACATGCTGGTACTATATCAACTGGTTCAACTGACAATTTTATTTTTCTCTATTTAAATATTGCAAAGATCGAATTTAAATCAATAAATCAATGAATCCTTTTGCAAATGCTCTATCATGAATCCTCGGGAAGACGTGCGTATAATAGGTGGCTATGATTGAAAATTTATCTCGGCTCTTTACTACTTTCATAAATGAGCCGTCATTCCAACCTCTATCAGCACTATTTGCTTATTTGCTGAATGAATCAATAACTCGGAATAGCTTGTAAATCAAATGTGTCGCCAGTGTCTCATAATATGAATGAAGCTATTCACGTTTAATTTTATTGGGGTAAAGTAACCTGTTCAATTGCATGATTTACAATATTTTGCAATTTATTGAGATTTCCACTCGTTTGTATCAGGAAACAAATGTGATCATATGTTTATTGTTTCAGTGACTTTTAAAAATCAATCGGACAGTCAGGGATAAACGAGGTCGTATAAAAGATTTCTTTATCTACGTGTTATGGTTGTGTGACAATATAATGAAATGAAAAAAGATATCGCATACGTAAGCCTTTCTCTCGCACCACGCTATTCATAGCACATATTATATGAACAAAGACAAGTAAGAAACACCCAACTTTTATATGGCCACAGAGTCAACATTTAACCCATTTATGCCCAGTGGACTCTCCCATCCTTCTAAATTGGATCAAATTATTTCCAAAAGTAGGGATGTCTGGTATATTTATTTCTATATTTAGAATATTTCTTACAGATATTTCTTTAAGCAAACAGCGCAGACCCAGATGAGACGCCGCATTATGCGGCGTCTCATCTGGGTCTACGCTGTTTGCAATGTCCTTTTTTCAGGACGCTAGGCATGAATGGGTTAAATTATGCTTTTTTGTTGTAGCATCCCACACAAACAACCTCGAGGACAACACACGGTAATTATATTGGACTAACCTTGTTTCAAATACGACGTTTAAACACGCACAGATCAAGCATTTATAACTCTTAAATGCCCTTTAAGTATAGATTTTTAGCAACAAAATATCAGAAGACTTTCTGAGAAATCCATCGCGTGAAACAAAGAAGCAGTATTGAGGCAACAAAAAATGTCCATTGACAACCGTGAAGGAAACCGTTTCAATTAAACTTGTGTTTCAATACGTCCATGCGCGTAGCCAATCTCTTCGGCTCGGATTAACTTGTCGGTTTAGGTCAGTTACTGCAGATCCATTGAAATCAAACCCACAGTGTATTCATAAAAACCGAACGGATTATCACAACTTGCATATCATTCGAAAGCAATTGCATTGCTTAAAAAATCACATGTAAGGGCGACATACATTTCTACAGTCTGTTATAAGATATAATTATAAGATTTAATAAAGATGACGTTCAGGGTTTTACCACAAAACTATTTAAGGTTTACTCTATGTATTGGATCTCCAGAGGGAGGAAATTATTAAAACTTCAAACATTTACTCTTTTATTAAATATTTCGGCCAAAGGCCTTCTTCAGTAAACGATTACTAAGACAAACTTTACATAGCGTTTTCTTCTGTTGATCATAACGGAAGTAAATACAAATAAATCAAATAAATTTTTATTTAAGTTTTACCCACTTATTGTTAATTTCATTTGTGATTTGAACGCTTCATTCATTTGTGATTTGAACGCTGGTATTGAACGAATAATTACTGTTCAGGTGTTTTTCATTTAGAATGAGCCTCGCTCTGGGAAAACTGGCCTTAATTCCTATGCGTAAATTGTCGTTCCAGATTAGACTGTGCGGTTTTATTTCTACAAAGAAATAAAAGCTAAAACATTTTATTCAGTATTGCACATTATTTTTGGACATGTGAAACCTCTCTGATATAGTTTAAATGTTGACAGACCCTTAACAATATGTTTGATTCAGAGCTTTATTAATATATTGAATCAATCTTAAATACAGCCGAAACAGTCTAATATTATTGTAATTTCATACATAAAACATAAGTATGTCTGACCATATTATTCAAAGTTTACGGATCCATTAATAGTTTTATTAAATGTATCAAAAGTGTGTTTGTTATATGTTTGAATTCATATTAATCATCACCGACATAAGTAGTAAAAATTGAAAGTAAACTTGATAAAAGACAGAAGGACAAAACAACTGACAATTAAATACTAGAACATGGATTTAAAACAAGCGCGTACTGATGTCGAAGTATATATAAAAACGCATCAATCGTTGTTTATTATTCGATAAACATAAAAAAGCTGAAATTATTATTATAAATCAACTGTATAAAAAACGCATTTTAACCCCTCGTTAAATCAGATCAACAATAAACTAACAAACAAGTGTTTAAGTTAACAAAAAAGACGAATTCCCCTTGAAATAATATTGTGCGACTCACGGAATCTACAAATGTACCGACAGCAATTTCAACAGATCGATACCCTCCGATCACAGTGTGATAGGATTATGTAAATAGAGACAGGTAGGTCAATATAATACCCACAATGTTAGACAGGAGACGTCAATATAATGATTACAGTATGTATACAACCACTGCAGTTGATACCATCTCGCATACCGTTACGGCGGAACAATACTAGCTATTAAAGGGACTCTATTCATTTCAGTACGGTCACGATACTTTGACGCACGATTCAAGAGTCATTTTCAAAGAATAAATTCGTGTTACAATCGATTACGGTAATGCATTACACATCATGTTCTGGTATGGAACCGAACGGTACGCTACGGCAACGTACGGTATGGCACGTATAGTACAATTCGAATAGGTACTACACTTTCTCCCGGTACATATGATATAACGTTGAAAAGATTCGGCACAGCATGGAATTCAACAGGATGCAGTGTTCTACAGAATGACACGTTAGGGTACGGTCCGTTTTGTATGACTGATCGATATCAATTATTTAACGACACATGTTTATATGAAATATGCAAAGCACTATAAAGTCACTGACCTCTATACCCGCCATGGGGACGTATCCCATTATGTAGTGCCACTACCGGCGATGGGGGCGGAGCCTCGTCAAAACACACTTCAACACGCTTCAGCCGCGGCCGTTTGATTTCCGTCCCAGCGCTATATGGGCGTACATAGGTTCTATTTGTCATGGCGTTAACGCTTTAAGCCCTTTAACGTTAAATATTAAAGGTTTGCTTTTCTTCTGAACGTTTTCCCCGTCTCTGTTACTAGAGTCGTACCGTTGCTCTCTCTATACTAAAACACTTTATATACTAGGAAATGTAGATTTTCGTACGTTTGTGATAGCATTTTTTTCCAAAGCAAAAAGTAAGTAACGGATATTTCAACTTCCACGGTATTTTCAACGACGTATGTAGTGTCAGATCGAAACATAAGTATATATTGGATTCCGAAGACTGTTTGGACAAGGTACTTCTTACACGAAATCAACTCTTCTATTATGCAAATATTAGTCAAAACATCAAAATAAATCCTGTTTTAAGACTTGAGAAAAACTTTTGTAGACATTGACATTGACATAATTATCTGAATAAAGTATTTCTATGGTGTTTTTTTACTTCACTTTCTTTTTCTCCAGTTGTAGACATGCCGCTTTAATATATAAGAGGGTATGTGTTACATGTACCCAATCTACTGACGTGCTGCAAACAAACAGCGTAAACTGTTTTATTTCAAGTCACAAAACTGCATTTACATGTTGATCGCTTTGTAGAAAAGGTATCATTCTGTACGTGGATTCCGTTTATTGACGAAAACAGAAGTAATTCACTGGTGAAAACAAAAGTAATTTTATGGTGAAAACAGAAGTAATTCTCTGGTGAAAACAGAAGTAATTCACTGGTGAAAACAGAAGTAATTCGCTGGTAGGGACGTAACTTAATTCTTCATAAATTCTATCTTTTCATATCCGAATCATTGTTACCAAAGCATAAATCTCTAACTGATGTCCCCACTTTGTAGGCTAAAGTCTTATTTAGAATAGGCTTTGTCCTTTTTTTTAACACAAATTGATTTCAGCCGATATTAAAAGAAAATATTTATACAGTCATATTTGCGATACTTATCTTATCTCACACATTCGCCGTTGTATTGTATTCCTTTGGCACACTTTTTATGATTGAATTTTAACATTACTCAAAGTGGGCTTAGTATCTTTTGGTTTCTTGTTTTCAAAGAAGTTATCTTGAGCGATTCATGTCTTTTAAATACTCCTTTACCAGCGATGTCCTTTAACATAAAAACAATTTAAAACTAATAGTGTCTACAGTTCACGTAAACCTGTATTGTTAAACCACCGTGCAAATATATTTCCCCGTGACCTTAAATAAATAAGTTAAGTTCTACCGCAGCCGAATATCCAAACACGAGATAGTAAAAATATATTGAAAATGATCGATCTGTACCGCCATGTTGTTTTCGGTCGGTAGTCAATGGCACACACGCAAATTTTAAAATGAAAGCATTTATAGATCGAACTAAATTGTCGAAGGCGGGATTTGTAGTAGAGGGGGGGGGGGGGGGGGGGGGGTAATACCAGAGTTCGATCTTGAAAACTAATCTTTTACGATAATACGGGATAGAATACCGATCGTTAAAATCTAATCTATTAATCTACACTGCCATTACGTTTCAAGTGTAGCTCCATAGCCGATACTCTTCGATTTAATTTAATGCCTGTTTTATTTTTTTACAAGTCAACGCTTGTTTACCACAAAAGAAAATCTATTGGAAAACATGTGGTTAACGTGTAAATCAACTTTGATAGAGAGCTGCGACATTAATGACGAATTAAGGCACTCAAAGCTCAATTAATTTCCCATTCAAGTAAGCTGTTTTCAGCGAGTATAGAGCAGTGTCAGCATAATTTACTGTGAATGGAATTTCAAACATGCCCCAGTCTCAGGACGGTTAAGTGCAAATTAATTAGGAAAACAATTACATCAATGCATTTGAATCTGAGCATATATGTGACAGGAACTTAAATTTAAACAACACATAACAGCAACAAATAAATAAACAAATAACAATATCAAACGCCAAAGTATCGACACCAAAAGCGCTGTTAATCGGTTATGTTTCATATTAACACTAAACCCGTTTATCCCTAGGGGACTCTCCCATCCTTCTAAATTGGATCAACTTATTTCCAAAATTAAAGATGTCTAGTATATTTATTTCTATATTTAGAATATTTCTTACAGAAATTCCTTTACACAAACAGCGCAGACCCTGATGAGACGCCGCATCATGCGGCGTCTCATCTGGGTCTACGCTGTTTGCCAAGGCCTTTTTTCTAGACGCTATACATACATACAGACGCTAAGCGCCGGGAGTAAGCAATTGAAACCGTATCGCCTATTCGAGAAGCGCGGGTACCAACGGTGAACAATATCGTTTATCGGGCAGTTTTGGTAGCACTATACAGTTTTGAGCCTTAGTGTCGAATTGGCAGGGGGAGAAATTTCTAATAAATAGGGATACAATAAAACTGAGCAGCAATAATAGTGTTTTACAAGTTTAAAGTATCAGATTTGAGTGGTGGTGGTTTGAAATGCATGCTTAGTGAATTCGAAAATGTGTCCAGTGCCTAGCCAGTGTGTCTGCTGGGCAGTCAAGGTTATGAAATACGTACATGCTGGTTTCTAGCTCCGAAGGCTAATTTTGCATGAATTTTAAAGGTGCCTCCACTCAACTGAATTTCTGCAAAAAAACGCGTGGATGACCCTAGGATTCTTCGGTGTCGGTCAAATATCTGGTTAGTGATGCAGTAAAGCAGAAAGTGTTTAATGAACTGGCATTTGCAGTTTAGTGGTAAATTTGTGTTGAAAATCACAGAAATGGCCTCGAAAACAGGTGACATTCAGACCCCTAAATTGGCTGATTTTCCATGATGAAAAATATACAGCAAGTGGGTGCACCATGGCTATCCATGTATTTTCTTGAAGACATACCCCCAACAATACTGAAGATATGTTTTGTATGATTTCAGGTGTAGACGTTGTGTTAGCTGTGAGGACGGACAGTGCCCCCACCCCGGCAGCCAGTAGCCGATTTGTGAAAAACTGTAGTGTGCCCCCTTTACTAAGGCAGCAGTTGGTACAGCACTTCGTAACGAGACTGCCCAGGGGAGAATACTTAAGTCGTTATTCTTACTGAACTTTGAGTGTGTTTTTATTTCCTCCACCACTATAGTGGGGACATATTGTTTTTGCCCCGTCTGTTGGTCTGTCTGTTGGTTTGTGCCAAATTTTACATTTTGCAATAACTTTTGCTATATTGAAGATAGCACCTTCATATTTGGCATGCATGTGTATCTCATGGAGCTGCACATTTTGAGTGGTAAAAGGTCAAGGTCACCCTTCAAGGTAAAAGATGAAAAAAACTAAATCAAAGCGGCGCAGAAGGGGACAGTGTTTCTGACAAACACATTTCTTGTTTGTTCTTAATTTTGAGACGAGTTTGACCATTTTACTCTAGTTGGTGTCCACGGAAGTTTTTTTGAGTTTTGCGTCTAAATAATTCCTGAATTTGAATAGGCATAAAAGCATATTTGTATTGCTATGCGAGTGTTCGCGGGTGACCGAAATTCTCAAAACGCTGGTGAGTGGAAACTCAAACATTATCTTCTGAGTCGAATTCCAAAAATGAGAATGTTCATGATACTGGACCTATGTTCGATCTAACACGGAGTGTGTGGCATTGGATGGTGGTCGGTGTTAGTTATACCATCGGATACGTCATTTTGCTCCGGATATTCCGGCATCCCCCCTAAAACAGAAGACTACGCTAAATTTGACACGCGTTGGCACCTTCGGCGTTAGGGAAGCTGAATTTCCAACACTTTAAACCCGACTTTCGACGATTGGATATCGACGACATGACAACCTGTCCGACTAACATTATTTCTATATATCGGTCAACCAATCCGAATGAGTGGAATGTCTTATCATACAAATTTTGACGGACAAGCTTGACTTAGCTGATGATATCCTATGATAACCTAGTTACTTTACTGTTTAAGCAAGGACATATCAATAAACAAGTTAATAGGCCTCTGTTGATGAACACTCCATTCGATGTGTATTAATTGTTTGCACTTTCAAAAGTGTAAAATTGCATGACCCGCTTTTCAATAATGAATAATGACTTCCGAGACATTTTAACGACCCAATCTGGGACATGTAACGTTGCTGCAGTGTCGTTTATGTAATAAGATACGTTAGGCAGAAAAATGAAAGCACCCTAGAGGACACGATTGTTTTCATTAAGAGTCGTGACTTTATAGCAACCGGTTTAGCCACAACGAGCAGGTAAATCAATACAAGCAACATTAATTTGAAATACGAAAACACAATTTATTGCTTACTGGATGTCAGAGTTGCCTAATCAAGAACAGTGATTCATAAAGAAGTATTAATGGCGTTAATTGCTTTTCGGTTCTGCTTGATTTTTCCCGTGAGTAAACCGGGTCGTTGGCGGAAATCACAATACAATGTTTTCACAGAATACATGCGTCGCGCTAGTGCGTGGCGGAAATGGGAACTTTGCAGACGAAAAATTGAATTGGAAAAAAAAACAACTCTCGGCGAAAGACACACGGGCTTCAACAGTTTGAATTCGAAAAGTATCCGAAACAAAAGTTTTAAACGATTTTGGATAAAATAAATATGTGTATTAATGTCAAGTATACATCGCAGCTGGATTTTAATTTACCAATATTGACTGACATACAAGAATTAGGAACAAGGGAAGTGATTAAATTGAAGAGATACTATGATCAGAAATAGAGCACAAACAAAGTTCGCAAGAAAAGACTTCCGTCGAAATACACTCGCGTGGGAATCGAACATGAATCATCGGGCAGTGGACGCGTCATTGAAAACATTGAAAATCAAACCGATCCGTGAAAAATCCGGAACCGCGTATTCTTATAATTGTCGCTGTCAGCGCAGTGTAAGAGAGGACGACTACTCATCGAGTCAAAAGCGCCCATCGTTGTTTCATCAAACTCAAGATTCGGCGAAAAAAACCGAACGGCGCCGATCTCATCCGTCTTTTACGGACAGCGAACGTAAATGCATGAAATATGGATGCACAGCATACAAGTGTGAACAAGATAAGAAAACTGACAGATTTATGCACGAGAAGCAACCCGATAACGCGAAGCAATATAGTGAGAGCAGAGAATCGAACGGGGTTTGTAAAACCGGAAAACGATCCAGTCAAAGACCCGTAAAAAAGCAGACGACATTTGACGACTTTGTAAGCTCGATTGCAAAAGAACAATCGGTTAATAATTCCACAACATTATCACCTGACTCAAACGAAACACAAAAAGACGCATCAGCTTCTCATGAAAACATTACCATAAAAACATCGATAACTAGCGAAAATGATACACCACGAGTAAAACCAAGTATCTCTGAATCTAGCTCGTCTAATACGCAAAGCCATAAAGATAAAGCGTCTTTGAATGACAATACTACGGTTACAGAAAAGAGTTTTCTGTCCATTCCGAAACCTGACAGATTCATGCCAGACAGCAGGCGACAAAGTGGCACAAGTCTGCTAGGACCCGCATCAGTCTCGCCGTCGAGAACATCTTTCACTTCCGCTTCCGATGTATCTGTGACGTCATCGACATCGGTGACGTCACTCGCAGACCGGATAATGGAGACGCGCGTCTCGCAAAGGCAAGAAGTGGCGCGCAGCTCTAGAAGCCTCGACTCGGTTGACGAAATGGAATACGCGCTGCAGAATCTTAGCATCAGGAGACAGTCACTTAACCCGGAGCTGATTAAAGAAATTGAGACCAGAACGATTAAATCAGACACCGGCTTGCATTCGCCAAGTAACGGAAGTGTTTCTTTAGATTTATCCAGAAGAGAAAGCCGGGTTTCTCCCAAAGAACTTAACGCTCTCGACGACCTTGACCCTTTGAGGAAGTTGTCAGTAAGCATCACAAGTGATGTCGGTGCAAAGAAGCATCTACCGGATGTCATGCCGATGGCTGGAGAAAACTCGCTCCCGATTGTAAAGCGGCGACCCGGAAGAAGGATCATACAAGAGTGACATGTAATATATATGTAATATGTAATAACACGCGTTTAAACAAATATAAAAACGGTACTTAAGCTAAATATACCAAGAAGGCCATGTGGACCGTGGGGTCTGGCTTTCTTACCCCAGGGCAATCATGTAAACAAACTGTGTAGATGACCCCTTTGTAAAAGTTAAATATCAAACATTTAACCTCTAAACTTTGCGGTTTCTATGACCTTTTAAGTTCCCGTTTTTAACATCTGTATTCAGCTCTGTGAACATACATATGCAGCGGCTAGGAACGATTTAAATAACTTTGAAAGAGGTTTATACAAGGATCTTTTCTGTTAAGTTTCGTGATACTCCGCATAACGGTTCAGTGAATGTCCTTTGAAGTAAATCGTTGACGACCAACGACACACGACGATGAGCGCCGGAAATGCACCTTCCACAATAGCTTACAATGTGCTCAGGTGCGATTAACAGTCGTTTGTTTCCGCTTAGATCTCTATTAAAAAACGGGAATATAATTTTACGTTTGTATATGCATTTTATCATTCAGCATTCTTCAATTAGCTTTTTATCAATACGAAACCGTTCACGTCAGCATTATTAGTTTGGAAATGTAACGGTATTCCATTGTCCCCACATCGACCCACATAAATACATGTACAACAGAACTGTCAAAACATTTGAACTGTATGCTTTAGGATGAAATTTTATTTATAAAAAGATTATATTATACCAAAATTTAAAATCTGACTTAAAAGTGAGACTCTGAAATTCGAGAACGGTCACAAAAACTACGTGATCAAATTCATTGTTAATGCAACGGCTGTTACTTTTGCTAGTAATAGTTGACAATAAATGTCTGCTTTCAGTTTACGTTATGCCCTTATATTATGAGGTTTCTTTTTAAAAACTATATATAGATAAATGCTTAAAACAGTGTATAGAAACGCTTAATAATCTTGTTTGTGATCAAATAGATTAGTCGGTACAATCTAAAATATATACATTTTAACGAGTACACCAGGGTTCTCTCCCACACGACAATGCCTACCATAAGATATGGTAGGAGGATCACTGGGAATCGAACAGTCTACCGGAGAGGAGCAGGTCCGGAAGAACCTGTCTCTTCTATGCGGATTGAAGTAACGGTAAGTTTGAGTGAACCGAAAAATTGATTCTGCATCATCAAACTTCCGTGGCCAGTATGCAGAGGCGTATTTAGGTGGGGGGGCTAGGGGGCTAAAGCCCCCCCAGCTGGCTGGCTAGACATGATTTTAAATAAAAATGAGCCCCTTACAGTTTCAATTCACCTGTGTATTTCCTGTCATATGTCCCTAATTAAGCCATAAACAGCTGTCGATTTGTGTGATTAGCCCTCGGGCATGTGTACAGACGATCTAACCTTCGTCAGCTAAAGTGCACGGTTCATTGACTGTAGGTAATAAACTGCGCTATTTGATTAGCTGAAGAAGATACATTCAACTAATGAAATTCATCCATACATTTAGCTATAGATAAATGTTTACAAACGGCTGCCGCATGAGACTTGTGAAAAACAACATTTCAATTTGTAGCAATTAAAGAGTTTAGACGAACGCAATGGACAATCATAATTATTTTTTCGGTAATTTCTTTGATGAATTTAATTGGTATTAGCTCTTTAGAGTGATAATCCTTTTGATTAACAAGTTATTGCCAGTGAAATTCAACTGCACACTTAATGAATGGCAATTTTTTTTGTTTTGTTTTGGGTTTTTTACAAATCGGGCTAACTGCTTTGATGTTCATCCATAGTTTTTAAAATTAAAAAAAGACTCAAAAATGAAGATTTACTTTGCTATATGAAACTAAATCATTTTATTAAAGCGTGACAACATCGAGGCAGCAACACCCGAATTAAACTACACAAGAAACCTAACGACTCCCTTTGTTGACACTTTTTGAACGAAATGGACACCCGATTCAGTGATTTGCAGACTAATGCAGCCATGGGATTGAAGTTTATACCTGAACAAATGTGCTCCTCTCCTGTCAGTGCTAGTGACCTTGAGTGGTTCAATTATGATCTCCCTTCCCCTCAGTCCCTCCCTGCCGAGTTGCACTTTATATGGCAGGCTAGGTGGAAAGGTGTACCCAACCCACCTACTTTCCTTCAGGGCTCTGTTGCAGATTGTGATTCCCAGCTGTACCCCACCATTTACACTGTTTTGTCCATATCATGTGTGTTCCCTGTCACATCATGCGAGTGTGAAAGGAGTATCAGTGCCCAAGGACAAAACTAAGATCATCAATGGGTCAGGACAGGTTGTCCGCTGTGTGCCTGCTTTCCATTCATAGGGACATGGACATAAACATTTTAATATTGTACCTAAGTTGACCTAGTAGGATATCCAACAAGGTTAAATAGGAGGTCCACCCATCTAACTCCGTTAAAAAAGTTATGGATAAAGATAATGTCTCCCACCACTTTAGTGGTATGAGAGTCATTTGATTTACCCCTGTGTGTCTGTCTGTCCGTGTGTCTGTCACACTTGATGTGTGAACTCAAGTTCTTATTTGTTTTACATGCACTTTTATCATGCAAAATGCTGATTAGATAGCAGGAAATCGCATCATTTCAAGGTGCCATTTCAAAAAAAAAAAAAATCGACGACGGAAGGGGACACCCCTCCCGCACCCTCCCCTGTTCAGCACCCCCTCTGAAAATTTTCTGGATACGCCTCTGGTATGTGACCACAAGGCTACATAAATATTTATCGCGTAAAGTGTTATTGGCATATTCACAATTTAATATTTCGAGTTTAAAAAAAATGAAATCATGTCTTTAGACAAATGGCTTGCATCTTGCTCTAGGATAACATGGTAAAATATCGGATTCAGAAGTAGTGTAAATAAATATAACATTTACCAGTAGTTACAGGGGCGACCAGGGGCGACAAAAACTTTTCAACTTTTGAACGGCGCGACTTGTCGAGCGTTAACTTAACAGATTGTAACATTACTTTACTTGTTTGTGAAATGCGTAAAAATATATATGTAAAATCGTATAAACTAACGAATGTTAAGACAGTTTTATGTAAGTCACTAATGAAAGGCTTGTATGCATGCCACAGCGGTGACTCAACATGGTCCGTCCTCTCATCGGCAACTATCGTAAATAACATCTGTTTTATGTATGTGGCAAGGTTTATGCTATGCCAGGGACCGTTTCAATAAACATCGTAGTATCAATTTACGATACAATACAATATTCGAAGATCCATTATCGCTAAATTTCATATCATATGATAACAAATTATCAATACTTAATTAAAATTCCTTGCCTTTTCTTACGACGTATATATTTGATAAGTATGACGATCAAATACGTCTACATCTTGAGATTACAAAATACTCTCGTAAGTTAAAGTTGTCGTACGATTGTTTATGAAACGGCCCCCTCTGAATTTGTAAAACCTCAATCTGGATGTAAAAGGAAGTAAACTTGTATTGTTCACTTTCCACCCGATGTATTTAGTATCGTGTCCGCATCATCATGACATCTCTCTATAGCTAGATTTCAGTTTTGATCATTTCACCAAAATCCCAACCCCGTCGCGCCAAATAATACATAAATAATAATGTGACGGTACATAAAATAGTAAGGAGCTTTTTCTTCATCATGGTCTGCACTTGATAGGATGGCCTGTGTATGATAACGAAAGGCAGTGTCATGCGTCTTTCAACAGCTTCCTTATGACATCTCGAGAAATGGTGCTTTTAAAGTTAAATATGACATCCTTTTAGTCGTAGGCAGACGGTCGTAACGAAACTGCCTTCAAATTTGTGTTTGATATACCCTCATCGCTTGCTGACAGACACATCAGAAACAGCGATCCTCGGACAAGCTCGTAGTTCAAACATTTTACATTTGAAAAAAACACCTTTTTTCTTGATTTTTCCTTCCCGATTTAACTTTTAAGAAAGTCGAGATGATGTGAATTGCTTTGGAAAATCAAGAAAAAATGGGAAATAAACAGTGAAAACTTAAATATTTAATTTGAAAGATACAATTTTACTAATCACTTCAATTATCAAACATCTGATAAATATGCCTTGAAAATGCGATATGATAAAGCGATTTTGAATATTTTTTTTGAATTGATAATCTAAATAAGCAGGTTTCCAGAAGCTTACGACCTCTAAAATAATTGTTGGGAAAACTGTAATGTCTTATGGACAATGCGTATTGGAAGAAAAAGAGTGGGTTCATAACATTAGCCTGTATACTTCTACTAGCAAGCAACAAGCCAATTGTTTTACTTAACACTGATGTATGGTAATCATTAGCCAAGGTAATATGGCACAACCATGGTTGAACTGAATAGTGTCATCTCTTTATTTATCAAATGGTCTATAGGATTAATTAATAATAACAAAATTCAAAAATCAAATGTAAATCAATAATAAACACTCTCAGATATAACAGGGAAATAATATAATGGAAGACATGGCTTTGGGTGATAATTATACATAAATAATTATATTATTTGTATAGAAATCAAAACCGTTTCAACAGCCAGCATGAGCTCTGTAAAGAAGCATTCTACTGGATGATTCTACTTTCAAAGAAACTGTCTCATTGGCTGCTATAAATAGAATTGTTCCACGATGCACTGCTATCCCAGAATCCACAAAACCACTTCCTGTGATGCAGATCAAAATGCTAGCACTGTCCATTGCCTGAAGAACAACTGGTCTCTCACTTTGAACACACTGAAATCACAACAAAATAAAACAATTATTTCCCGCACGAAAAAACGCAAAATTTATAGGATTTATCTATTACATAGCACTAGACAAAGTATTTTTAAGAGTGTTAGCAAATACAAATTAGCCACAATCAGCTATCATGTTGAAATAACAGAAACATGACGCTCAAAATACATGATTAACATGCTATATTTTGTATAACAAAATTAAATGTTTATATCTTGCCTTTCTGAAAATATTTTTGGCAACGAGAGCATTTAACAAATTTCAGAAAACAAGAGGGCCAGAGGATCATGGTCGCTCAACTGAGACTTGCGGGAACTGAACTGCTTGCTCTCTCAGTGACTTTTGAGATGTTTCTGAAACCATTTTCAAACTTGGCCAAAATATCAACTAGAGAGTTAACACGGTTTTATTATAGCCATACAAGGAAAAATGCCTTGCTCCCTGGAGGCCATGTTTTTTAAAGAACTGAAACCAAATTTTAACTCAGCCAATATATCATTAGAACAAATGTTCTGACCAAGTTTGGACTAAAAATGTGACTTCAACTTAAAGACTCATAATTGACGTAGAGTTAATTTTACAAAACAATTGTTTTGTAAACCGTTTCAAACAAATACAAAAATAAACACATTTTCAACATTTATTTCATTATAATACAACTATCGATAGCAATAAGCGACCACTATCTTGAAGACCACCATGGTGTGAAAGCCTGATGAAATCAATAATTAGCCAATAAATCGCTGATAAGGTGTCGTAAACAACACTGGTACACACGATAAGTAGAATCGGATTGTTAATTGGGGGCAATAAAGGGAAAAGCGGGGGTAAGTGTTAGCGAAACAGAGCTTGAATAGCGAATTTTATTGGGAACCTATAGACCTTACATCGTTTTTTACGAATGTCGGGACAAATCGTCTCATATCGGGACGGCGGGACAAAGGGCCCAAAAGCGGGACTGTCCCGCCTAGATTGGGACGTATGGCATGTATGCTTCAAGAGTGTTACCCCCCCCCCAGGCCATGTTTTTCAACCAACTGGAACTATGTTCGAACTCGTCCAAGATATCATTGGGATGAATCGTCTGACCAAGTTTCATGAAGATCAGACAATAAATGTGGCCTCTACAGTGTTAACAAGGCAAATGTTGTTGACGCATGACAACACACAAAAGGCGATCAAAAAAGCTCACCATGAGCACATTGTGCTCTGGCAAGCTAAATTATTTAGAATCTTTAAGACTTTAGGAGAGGTTGCTGAAACTCAGTATGTGGATAGAGTGCCAAAAGGATAAATATGCATGTTTTTCATCCTTTCAAGAAATGTGGTTGTTATGGTTACATACATGAGTGCAGATTAAAATCTGGACCCTGCCAGTTTAAAAAACAACTTACACGTAGTTAAAGAAACTTAGTATGTGGATATAGGGCCACATGTTGAATATGCATGAATTTCAGTGTTTTCATAGGAACAAAATCGTAGGTACTATGGTTACAGAAATAATTAAAACTACAAGAGCTGGCCACAGTAGTGCCAAATCCCAGCACAAATGTGTTTGCTTGTATGACAAATTTTGTTTTAGATAGTAGAATAATATTTGTAAAAACAAATAAAGGGAGATAATTCATTATGCTCCAGACAAAAATTTACTTTGAAATTAAATAAAGAGAGATAATTCAAACACTAAGGTAGATAGAGTTATGGTTCTTAGTCACTGCACTTCTCCTACTTGCCATCTGTTTATATTTTAAGTTTCAAGTAAATCCCTTCAGTATATTTAGAGTTATGCTCCGGACAAAAATTTACTTAAAAATTATATAAAAGGGGAGATAATTCAACAACTAAGGTAGATAGAGTTATGGTTCTTGGTCACTGCACTTCTCCTAGTTGCCATCTGTTTATATTTCAAGTTTCAAGTAAATCCCTTAAGTAGATTTAGAGTTATGCTCCGTACAAAAATTTACTTTAAAGTTATATCAAAGGGGAGATAATTAAAAAACTAAGGCAGAAATAGTTATGGTTCTTAGTCACTGCACTTTTCCTACTTGCCACCTGTTTATATTTCAAGTTTCAAGTAAATCCCTTCAGTAGATTTAGAGTTATGCTCCGGACAAAAATTTACTTTAAAATTATATAAAAGGGGAGATAATTCAAAAACTAAGGTAGATAGAGTTGTGGTTCTTGGTCACTGCACTTCTCCTAGTTGCCATCTGTTTATATTTCAAGTAAATCCCTTTAGTATATTTAGATTTATGCTCCGGACAAAAATTTACTTTAAAGTTATATAAAAGGGGAGATAATTCAAAAACTAAGGTAGATAGAGTAATGGTTCTTGGTCACTGCACTTCTCCTAGTTGCCATCTGTCTATATTCTAAGTTTAAAGTAAATCCATTGAATAGATTTGGAGCTATGCTGCGGACAAAGTTTCGGCCGGACGGACGGACAGGACCAATTACTATATCCCCTCCGAATTTTTTTTCGGCGGGGATAAAAATGTATATGCTGCCATAACTAAAATGTCTTTCAGATGGATAAGTTAATAAACCAATGAAGATTAGGTCTTTATCAGACAACATTTACCCTAAGGGTAACTGCTGTTTTGTCTGTGACAAAGTTCTTGCTATTATTGGCTTTATCTGACAAATCTCATAAAGATCATGAAAATTAGTGGCCATAGTCACATAAATAATCCCAAATCCAAGTATGAAAGAAAAGTATCAATTCATTTACGTAAGTACCTGTATCTCTGTAACTGCAAAGTCAGGAATGGGAGGGGTAAATCTACGCAGTGTGCAGCCATTTTCCTCCGACACAGCAGGCTGAAACTTGTTCTCTGCAGCAGGTTTCCCGCTGTAGTTTAACATATGCAGGAGCGTTTCGGTGTCGATGAACTTGGGCGTGAGACCCGCACGCACAACATTGTCCGAACATGCCATGCATTCCATGCAGTCTTCAAACAATAATGTTTCTTTTTGAAGGGCTTATTATGTATTGAAATAAAAGCAAATATGTGTGCTTATAAAATTGCCAGGGTGGAAAAACACACAAGTTTGGTGACATTTTCTAAAATTGTGCTATATTCAAGGAAATTAATTATCCAAATTGCTGATATTTATATTTATGTATCATGACACAGGATGACACAGGATCGTCATATTTTGCACAAATTTTTGTCAGTAACATTTGCTCAGAATCTACGCCTTAATGTGAATAATAAGTAGAACAATATGACTAAATATACCCTCAAACCGCTATGTAAGAGGCTTAGCCGTTGTGCCCATGGGAAAGTTCAAGGACACATAACTCACGAACATGTGGATCACTGATCAAAATTGTTTCCTACACATCTTTACTTTATAGTGATGATATATTGCACGTTTTAATTCAGTTGCTTGAAAAATGTGAAAGCAGATTGATCCACAAACTTGGAACCATTAATTACCCTGCCATAAAAATGACTGTCTTCAAGGACATACAACTCAGGAAAGTGGAGATAACTATGCATTATAAAAATTATCTTGCACATCTACAATCTTGGTGAAGACATAGTTTCATTTCAATCCCTTGAGAAATGCAAAAAGGGTTCTTTCAACAAACCTAGGACATTTAGCCTGACACAAACACAGTGTTACTCCAATATATCCCTTGTTAAACGGATTTTTTAGTTACGAGGTAGAAACATGTTTCAGCTGTATGATTTAGGAAACTGCACCCATTACTGGTTCCACCAAACACATTATTTTCAAAAGAATCCTGCAAAGTTAGGGACTAGACAAATGTCATCAGCTGAAAGTTGGAGTAATCAAGCATGCTGTTACCTCCTGACAGGTAGGCGTGTGGAAGGTTTGCTCCAAGGTAGATTGCCTCCCCTTCTTTAAGCCTCATCACGTTCAGAAAGTACACCGCAAAGCCCCCGACATCCCCTGGGAATTCCTCGTCAAGTTTTAACAGAACATCCCCAACAAATCTGCTTGTGTCTTCACCAGAATTTGCTGAAATAAGTGCATAGTATAATATTGTGTGACAGAAATATCAGATATTAATACTCCGATATTATTATTTTAAAGTGGATACCAAATATGGTTCGAACAATGACTATAGTTCTGAAAATATGAAACTGGTAAATAATTTGTTTTCAATATTCGAAAAACAATATGCATTTGATCCTCTTAAAACTAGAGCTTTGTCACAGACGTGACGTATACCCCCACATGGCGCATTGACACTGTATATTTTGCGTGCTGTCTTAACAAAACAAGTAAATTTAATTTATGGCAACTTTTAAGATTTATTATGCCATTATCATTTATGGCCATAGACCTTTGATCTTTTGAATTCTTTCGCATGACACGCCGTCCAATGACAAAATTAATGTACAGAGTCAATTTAAAATCTCACAATGAACAAGAAGAAGGGATTTAATAATGGAAGTTTAATTAAAGATTGGCAATATAAGGTTTGACAATGTATGTTAAAGACATTGAAGGAAGGTTTTGCATTATTATTATTATTATTATTAAATTAGGTCAATCGTTTAAATTACACTTAGAAATGGTACAGTATACAATTAATGATACTAAATTAAATGTATTTATGTTGCAAGGGTTATACTTGACTTTACAGTATAAAATAATAATAAGTTAGTAATATGTGATAAAACATAAACCATGATCATTTAGCCACCTTGGAATATAGTCATCAAAGCACAAGCTACACGGTAAACGAAACCACTTACTAATTTGTTGTATAGGGTCTATTTAATCCACCTCAGGAAAATAAGACACACACTAATGCACTTTTCACTATATAATACTTTTATTCAGTTATTTAAATAGTTCACACAATACTATACTTTTCCTCTATAAAACCAAAAACTAAACTAAACTGCTAGTGTATCAAAGCTTATTTTAACAGGTTTTTAAATGTCAAACATCTATTCAAAAAATCAATTTGCTGCAGTATAAACAAAAGCATGGTAAAATTAATGCTTTTTCAACAGAGTGTTATTAATGTAAACAATCTGGCAACACCATGTTGTTGTTTTTACAAACTTGATGGTTAAATGCTAATCAACAATTTCCCTTCAATATTTAAAACATAATCCATACCTTGTTGTGAACTGTTCCTAGGAGAGTAATCACAGGAAAGGTGTTGATGTCTGATCATGATACTTGTTTTTATCTTCTAATTAGCATTGTTGTGGAATAAAGTTATTTGTTTTTTAATTTTTTGGTTGTTAATTAAAAAAAGTTATGCCGACCTACCTACAGTAATTTTGGGGGCGATTATCGGATATATACATTTTCAAAAGTGAGCTGCAATGTGATTGAGAAAACCAATTGGAATGATGCATACTGCTACATGTTATTGCAATCTATTCCAAATGACAATCCCAAGTGTGCCCTGTTGAAAAGGGAAACACAATGAAACTAAAATATAATTACCTTTAGATCAGCTACCATTAATAGTAAAAAAACCTGCGTGATTGCTTTAAGTTGTACAAAATGAGTGTGATGATCCGTGTGTACCAAGTCGGACAAGCTCATTTATGGCCATTTTTTACTTTTGAACTCCATATGTGACCTTGACCCTAAAGATATCGACGTAATTCTTTCGCATGACACACCGTCCAATGATTGTGAACAAATGTACAGAGTAATTTAAAAATCTCTTACAATGAATGACATAGTAATGGCCCAGACATTATCATTTATGGCCATTTTTTAACCTTTGAACTCAAAGTGTGACCTTGACGTTGCAGATATCGACATAATTCTTTCGCATGACACATCATCAAATGATGGTAAACAAACGTGCCAAATGATTTAAAAATTTCACATTGAATGACATGGTTATGGGCTGGACAAGGTCATTTATGGCCATTTTTTTACCTTTGAACTCAACGTGTGACCTTGACGTTGCAGATATTGACGTAATTTTGTCACATGACACATCGTCCAATGATGGTGAACAAATGTGCCAAATGAAATTAAAATCTGACAATGAAAAACATAGTTATGGGCCGGACCAGGTCATTTATGGCCATTTTTGACCTTTGAACTCAAAGTGTGACCTTGACCTTGGAGATATTGGCGTACTTCTTTCGCATGGCACCCTGTCCAATGATGGTGAACAATTGTGCCACATGATTTTAAAGTCTCACAATAAATGACAAAGTTATGGCCCGGACAAGCTCAGTTATGGGCATTTTGACTTTTGAACTCACAGTGTGACCTTGACCTTGGAGATATCGACGTAATTCTTTCGCGCGACACACTGTCCCATGATGGTGAACAAATGTACCAAGTCATTTTAATATTTAAAGATTAATGACATAGTAATGGTCCGGACAAGCATTTTGAACTTCAGTGTGACCTTGACCTTGGAGATATAGACGTACTTCTTTCGCGCGACACACCGTCCCATGATGGTGAACAAATGTACCAAGTCATTTTAATATTTAAAGATAAATGACATAGTTATGGTCCGTACAAACTTTCGGTTTAAAACGCACTAAGTGACCCTATGACCTCGTTTTTGACCCGACATGACCCATATTTAAACTTGACCTTAACATCATATAGATACAACTTCTGACCAAATTTGGTGAAGATTGGATGAAATTTTTGGGACTGACAGACCGACAGACAGACAGACCGACAGACAGACTGACAAAGTGACTCCTATATAGTCCCCATTACCAGTAATGGGGGTATAATAACCTTAAAGGGATCTTTTCACGCTTTGGTAAATTGACAAAATTGAAAAAAGTTGTTTCAGATTCGCAAATTTTCGTTTTAGTTATGATATTTGTGAGGAAACAGTAATACCGGTACTGAACATTTACCATGGTCTAATATAGCCATTATATGCATCTTTTGACGATTTTAAAACCTAAAAATTATAAAGCGTTGCAACGCGAAACGATTGAATAATTTGGAGAGTTCTGTTTTTGTCGTTAAATTTTGTGAAATTACGAAGATTGCTTATATAAGGTATAAAATACGTTCAGGATGTGTATACGGCGGAATAGCTCAGTAGGATAAAGCGTTTTTACTTCAGGACTCTGGCAGGACTCCAGGGGTCGCTGGTTCGAAACCTGGTCCGGGCAATGTTCTTTTCCTTTTTTTAATTTTATTCTTGATTTTTTACTGGAGCTTTTACGATCCAATGTTTACATTTATCGATATAAAGCATTTAATGAATAAGTTAAAAAATGCCAAAATCTGTGAAAAGGCCCCTTTAAATATTGCAATACACAAACCAGATTGTTTGTTTTAGATAAAGCTACAAGCTCTTCTTCTCAGAGAGAGTCCCAAGAGTAGGAGCCAATTTTATTTAATTACTTACAATTCATTAGACTTATACACCTTCTAAATTGATTAAAAAATATTTTTTTTTTAATATTATCTTTCTTTGAATTCATTTATGGAATAATAAGGCATTCCAAATGACATAAAACATTTCTAAATAAAGTAAACAACTTACGATGAATTTCAACAATATGTCAATGTCTTTTACTAATGTAAATCCGGTAATAAAACAGGGACATGGTCTTCATAACAAGTGATAATTCACATATCAAATGTGATGAAAACCAAGATACTCAAGCCAAGCAAGTAATTCAATACGCACCTGAAAATTCACATATCAAATGTAACGAAAACCAAGATACTCAAGCCAAGCAAGTAATTCAATACGCACCTGAAAATTCACATATCAAATGTGATGAAAACCAAGATACCTCAAGCCAAGCAAGTAATTCAATACACACCTGAAAATTCACATATCAAATGCGATGAAAACCAAGAAACTCAAGCCAAGCAAGTAATTCAATACGCACCTGAAAATTCACATATCAAATGCAATGAAAACCAGGATACTCAAGCCAAGCAAGTAATTCAATACGCTACTGAAAATTCACATATCAAATGCTATGAAAACCAAGATACTCAAGCCAAGGAAGTAATTCAATAGGCTACTGAAAATTCACATATCAAATGTGATGAAAACCAAGATACCTCAAGCCAAGCAAGTAATTCAATACGCTACTGAAAATTCACATATCAAATGTGATGAAAACCAAGAAACTCAAGCCAAGCAAGTAATTCAATACGCTACTGAATATTCACATATCAAATGTGATGAAAACCAAGATACTCAAGCCAAGCAAGTAATTCAATACGCTACTGAATATTCACATATCAAATGTGATGAAAACCAAGATACTCAAGCCAAGCAAGTAATTCAATACGCTACTGAATATTCACATATCAAATGTGATGAAAACCAAGATACTCAAGCCAAGCAAGTAATTCAATACGCTACTGAATATTCACATATCAAATGTGATGAAAACCAAGATACTCAAGCCAAGCAAGTAATTCAATACGCTACTGAATATTCACATATCAAATGTGATGAAAACCAAGATACTCAAGCCAAGCAAGTAATTCAATACGCTACTGAATATTCACATATCAAATGTGATGAAAACCAAGATACTCAAGCCAAGCAAGTAATTCAATACGCTACTGAATATTCACATATCAAATGTGATGAAAACCAAGATACTCAAGCCAAGCAAGTAATTCAATACGCTACTGAATATTCACATATCAAATGTGATGAAAACCAAGAAACTCAAGCCAAGCAAGTAATTCAATACGCTACTGAATATTCACATATCAAATGTGATGAAAACCAAGATACTCAAGCCAAGCAAGTAATTCAATACGCTACTGAATATTCACATATCAAATGTGATGAAAACCAAGATACTCAAGCCAAGCAAGTAATTCAATACGCTACTGAATATTCACATATCAAATGTGATGAAAACCAAGATACTCAAGCCAAGCAAGTAATTCAATACGCTACTGAATATTCACATATCAAATGTGATGAAAACCAAGATACTCAAGCCAAGCAAGTAATTCAATACGCTACTGAATATTCACATATCAAATGTGATGAAAACCAAGACACTCAAGCCAAGCAATTAATTCAATACGCACCAAGTCAAGCCAAGCAAGTAATTCAATACGCACCAAGTTAAGCCAAGCAAGTAATTCAATACGCACCAAGTTAAGCCAAGCAATTAATTCAATACGCACCAAGTCAAGCCAAGCAAGTAATTCAATACGCACCAAGTTAAGCCAAGCAAGTAATTCAATACGCACCAAGTTAAGCCAAGCAATTAATTCAATACGCACCAAGTCAAGCCAAGCAAGTAATTCAATACGCACCAAGTTAAGCCAAGCAAGTGATTCAATACGCACCAAGTCAAGCCAAGCAAGTAATTCAATACGCACCAAGTTAAGCCAAGCAAGTGATTCAATACGCACCAAGTTTCTTGACGCGTGCAGCTAGAGCCCTCAAGTGACTCTCCACAACTGCCCTATCCTGTCTCATGAGGGCAGAGAAGCATGAGCGGATAGCTTCCTCTTCACTGACATCACCATTGACAGAGGATAGCATTGTCTCGCAATTCTTCTCACCTATTACCGACCGTAGCTCCGGAATATCTGTATAACGAGAATATAATTGTGTCTTGTTATGATAAAACTTGGCATAATGCATATGC
Organism: Dreissena polymorpha; assembly: GCF_020536995.1. Lineage (NCBI taxonomy): Eukaryota > Metazoa > Mollusca > Bivalvia > Myida > Dreissenidae > Dreissena > Dreissena polymorpha. Next base: position 9,070,095 of record NC_068360.1, read on the forward strand.
ATAAAGTGTCATTCCTGTGCAGTCCGCACAGGCTAACCAGGGACAACACTTTCCGCTTAAACTAGATTTTTTGGTAAAAAGGGACTTCCTTGAAATGAAAAATACCATAAAAGCGGAAAGTGTCGTCCCTGATTAGCCTGTGCGGACTGCCCAGGCTAATCTGGGACGACACTTTACGCACATGAATTGTGCCCAGTTTTCTCAGAGCGCGACACAATTTATCACAAGACATATATTCGTTACAGACAACAGCTGCTATCCGTTAAGCATTAGCTCAGAATAAATGAAGATTCTTGTACATTATGCAAAAGAAGATTATCCATGTATAAACCATGTGACACAAGGTGACACAAGTTGTCGTACTGAAGACTTCATTAAGCATGCTCACTATCCAATATCAATACTTGCTTCCGTAATTATGATTGTGGTGTGTGTTTTCCAACTATGCGTTTGGGTATAACTGAATAAATACCGTTTCAGCTTGTTTTTATTGTAAATGCAGGCAATTCCATCAATAAATGGATAACCCATGTAGACACATACTTATAAACAGAACATGTATGTCTTTGCACTTCCACTAAACATTTAATTTTTTTTTATAAACTTGATAGTTTTTGGAAAATCTGTTCAATTGCATTCATATTCTTGGATTTCTTTTTATATGTTTGCATACATAGCTCTAAGGAATAATAGAAAAGCATTAAAAGTAATATGATGATGGCCTTTTCGATAACTCAATATATTTTGCTCAATACGAAACTTTAAAGCAAGATTATTCAATTTTATAAAATGTGTAACCAACTTATTAAACATATATTTCAATATAAATTAAAATTAAAGATAAGAAGAACATGTGTAAAAAAAAGCGAAATAAGCCCGATATTTAATTCTGAAATCGAAAATGTCTGTACAGTCAAATTTGCCAGCATGTAAATCATGCATGTACGATATGAATCTAAATTTAGTTTAACGGTTCATTCTAAATCCCTGCAACGATATCTATTCATACACATACAAACACTAACTAAAAGATGAATGCTTCCGTTATTGTAGGAAAATATGTACGAAATATCTTAGTCCCAATCGGCTCGGGCGCTAATTTGTTTTTGCTGCATTTTATGAAATTCGTCTTCAATGTATAATTTTTCTTGCCTATTACGTGCTATTTTAACATATATTATATCAATTTATTACAATTTAACTCATATAAAAAATTGTATAATCTCGCTTTAAACACATTGCCTCTGACCTAATTGGTTAAAAATTATTTGCTTTGCATGTGAAATGCAGTGATTACAAAAGGTTTCATGATTCACAATTATCTTAACAATTCATGTGAAAATTCCATTAACAAAACTAGCCACAAGGTTTAATAATCTCTAATTTATAACTAGCAAAACTCCATTTAATTGGTGGCCATACAATAAGTCTATGAAAAATTCTTTGTAAGCCATAAGAACCAGAATCATAGCATCTTTTAAGGATAGTTTTGCTGGCTTAGTCTGAGCTCTGATAAGATGTTTGAGGACACTTTTCAAGAGACATGCCAATCTACTGAAGAATGCCCTCAGACAAAGTCTCCCCTTTTCTTTCAGAATAATTAATTCCATAGTATTGAATTTGGTTCATCATTCAGTAAGAACTTAAAAGTGAATTGATCTTGACCTACATGTACCTACATGGATATTGTTTTCCTATCTTAATAAATAAACATTTCAAGACTTAAAATAGTGTCCAAATTGCAAGTGTTTTAGCTTAAGGCAAAAACCAGTATTGCACATTTAAATGGATTTTACACATTTTTATACTTTTCACGTTACAATTACAATCATACCCTTTACACTCATTATGAGCAAAGAAAATAGGAACAATCTTTTCAGATGCAAGGACTGCGATAAACAGATTCATTTGCACTTGTTTTGAAGTCACAAGCAAACAAAAAGAAGACTATTAAGCAAAAATAAAACCGAAGCAAGTAAAACACAGGTCAACAAACACAGGTCAACAGTAAATGGTGAAATTTGTGATATCTACTCTGTACAAAGTCAGCAATCTCTGAGACGGGCCTGAATCCACACAGTCCTGTGAAGTCTGTAAGAGCTATGGCCATCTCTGGTTTGTGGTTGGGGTCCTTGTAATTCTCTGGGTCCTTTTGGTGAAGCTCTTCAGCGTGACTCTGTGAGAAAACAACAAATAGAAACCATTGAATAATCTAAAGTAAATAGTTATAAATGTAAAAGTTTGGTCAATCCAAATTCTTCAATAATTATTAGTAAATGACTGCATTGTTCTTTTGGCATTTACTCATCTTAATAAATAAACTCATCATATCAATTTATATAAAGCTGATACTGAGATGCTGAATGCAGAATTTATTTTACAGAAATTTTTATAGTCCTAAACCTAAACCAATTAGTGGAGGAAAACTCATTATTTCCCTCTTTTCTTAAATAAACATATAAGAGGGCATGTAGAATTCCAATGTTCAATATAACATTATTGCATTTCTTGTTCACTTAATTTCATGAATAAACAAGAGATGTGTTTGTCAGAAACACAATGCCCACTAATGTGCCGCTTTTTTCTTACCTTTGACCTTGAAGGATGACCTTGACCTTTCACCACTCAAAATGTGCAGCTCCATGAGATACACATGCATGCCAAATATCAAGTTGCTATATTCAATATTTCAAAAGTTATTGCAAAACTTTACTGTAGGGTTAAAGTTTTGAGAAAGAATGACGGAATGACAGACAGACAGGCCAAAAACAATATGCCCCCTATCATTCCATCCGGGGGCATAAAAAGTTATGAAAATTTATGGTTTTTATTTTTTGACCTTGAAGGATGACCTTCACCACTCAAAATGTGCAGCTCCACGAGAAGTAAGTAAGAGATTGAATGGAAAAATGAAAATATTTTATTTTTATTTTTGACCTTTGACCTTGAAGGATGACCTTGACCTTTCACCACTCAAAATGTGCAGCTCCAAGAGATACACATGCATGACAAATATGAAGTCGCTGTGTTCAATATTAAAAAAATTATGATAAAACTTTAACGAAGGTTAAAGTTTTAGGAAAGAAAAATACAATGATATTTGACCTTTGACCTTGAAGGTTGACCGTCACCTTGACTTTTCACCACAATGAGCAGCTCCATGAGATACACATGCATGGAAAATATCAAGTTGGTATGTTCAATATTGCAAGTTCTCAAACTTTAACCAAGGTTAAAATTTTGGACGGACGGACGGGACGGGACAGACGGACAGACGGAAGGACAGACGGAAGGACGGACGGACGGACGGACGGACGGACGGACGGACAGACGGACAGACAGACAGACAGACAGACAGACAGACAGACAGACTGACAGGACAAAAACAATATACCCCCGATCTATCGATCCGGGGGCATACAAAATAATTCTGTTACTTTAATTGGCTATAAATGTCACTGTAAAACTGGTGAATAAGATATGCAAGAAGACAACACACTTATTAATTACCTTATTTGGGTGAGCCTGTATAGACAATGCCTTGTTAACAGACAAAACTTTAAAAAGGAAGGGCAAAGCTCCATTGAAGCGTTCTTGCACGGTCTTTCCTAATGCCTCTGGGTTTTCTTTGACCCATTCCTCTAGAGTCTTCCCTTGGAGATGTGGTATTGTAGTTGGAGCGTTGGGATGGGTGCCCATCCATAACTAAAACAAAAAAATTAAAAGCTGTCATCCTGATTCATTTGTTTTGCTACTAACATCAATTAATCATGCATACAGTCCACTCTCGTTATCTCGGCATCGGATATCTCGATATTCTCGATATGTCGAAGTAAGCTCAATGTCCAATTTTTTTGCCTTCTTTGTCTATATAAATAAACATCGCTTATCTCGATTTCCGTTATGTCGAATAATTCGATATGTCGATATAAAATTGTGTCCCCAGTCCCGATTTTACATGTATTTACTGTGGTTTATCTCGAAGTGCGAATAACTGCCTCAGAGTCGGCAAAAGGTGAGAAAAATTGTCTTTGATACTTCACCTCCCGCTTCGCCCGGCTGCTCCCCATACTCTGCGGTAGGAAATTGATCCGTTAATTGCATCACTGATCACACATGTATAATGTCGTTAGCGATTAACACTTGAGTAAGGCCTGTCACTTTAACTGTCACTTTTTAACATCAATATTAACTGCAATTAATACACAGTAAGCCGAAAGGCCGAAAGACTATTTGTTTTTACAAACAACATTCCAAAATGCATTGAGTTATATTTTTGCGTATATAAACCGTTGCAAATTTACAGAATGTTGTTCTCCAAAACTCATTATCATGGCTAACTTGAAAGAATATTTCAAACTACAAAATGTACATGTACAGTTCAGTATTCCGGAACGTGATTTACGCATGTTCAGATGGAAAACCCTCGTCTTGATTGGACGTCAATTGCATCATTATTTTAATTAGAAACATTACCGGATGTTTACTCGACAGTTTAGAACAATTATAACCGCATGTGTTCATGCAATTTTGTAATACTTAAGCAATTAAATAGCAAAATTAATCTTACCTCGTAAAAACGCGTATATATCAGGTAGAGAGTATTATGCCACACGGTGACGGCTTAAGTTAGACCACTTAGCAGGTATTTAGATGCTCAAAACAAGGTAAATTTTCGTCTCATTTTTTCTTTGAAAACGCCGAATCGGATATCTCGAACTCTCGTTATCTCGATATTTTTTCTTGTTCCCGCCGACTTCGAGATAACGAGAGTGGACTGTATATTTAAAAACATTGCTTTTTTCCATTTAAAAACAAAATGGGTTTTCTCTGCAAATCTGTTGTTTTTAGTGTGTAGGGCACCACATGCATACATTGCCATACAAATGTGTTTTATATGATATAAATACATGTAATGAAAATTGAGTTTTACATTATTGTAATGTTTTTTTTATGGAATAACAACTACCATATTGTTTCTGAATATATGTATGATTCTATAAATATTTTAATATTCCCAAAATTAACATTAAGGTATTAACAACTCTTATTTGACTTACTTAACCCTTTCCCACTCAAAAGCAAAGTGAACATGGCTATGTGCAAACAGCATAAAACCAGAACAGCCTGCCAGTAACTCGCAGTCAGGTTTTATGCTGTTTGCTGCTCATCAATATCTAAGGTTTGTAGATGAAGCCTTAAAAACTTGAATCTAGAAAGAGATGTATGTAATTAAATGTAATTTTCTAAGGGATTGCAAATGTGTGAACATATGTATGTATTAACTCTTTCAGTGCGGGAACCGAATTTTGAAGGCCTTTGCAAACAGTTTGGATCCAGATGAGACGCCACAGAACGTGGCGTCTCATCAGGATCCAAACTGTTTGCTATTCGGATAGTATTCTTTAAAAATAATTGAAGAAAATGCTAATTTTAGAAATTCAGCAGACGACATTTTAGCAGAAGACAAATTTCCCAGCATGCAAAGGGTTAAAGTGGTAAAGGGTTAACATGTAAGACTAAAAAATCTAAAACTCTGTCATGTTTCTGAATGCTTCTTATATACCTCAGCATATGGAGCATGCTCCTGTATAGCAAAGTTGTCATCTGCACCTTTAAGCAACTTGGCCACTTCACTCTTGCTCCCAAGTTTGCCCCATGCATAATTCTGGTACGCACATTTCAACTCAAATACTGCAAGATAAATATGAAAAATAAACATATTTCTTATTCAGACACACTATGTAACATAGCTCTAAGAATTGTTCTTGTTTTACCAAAGCAAAATTGCATGTGAGATGTGTGTTATAACACTTTACATGTTAAAGTTTCTAAACATTAATTTCTTTTTGTTTTTATTATTGTGTAGCATTATCATAATGTACACAGTGTGGAAAAGTAATATTTTAACATGTGAAAAAATGCATGTTTTTATTGGAAAATGAAAGTAAGTTAAATGAATATAAACATTTAATTTTCAACAGCTGTTGATAGGAAAAAGGAATTAATTAGTATTAATAGTGTAGATACTAGAAAGGTAGGAGTATTTGGTAAATTACACAAAAGCTTGATTGTCACAAACATGACGTATATGTCTTCACCCAATTGTCAGCAATGTTCAAACACAAAGAAGTCAGAAATGTGTAAGTCACTACAAACTTCTTCAATTCTGTACTTCACATTAATGACATACATACGTTTTCAAATTAATCCCTTAACATTTAGGAAGTAGTTTGTTCAGACATTTTATAATTGAATCAGAAGTTATGAAAATTAAAACCAGGCATTCAATATTAGTACCAATTCACAACCGCATGCATTTTTCGCTGCTTTGGGCCCACACTCTGATACTATTCCGCTTAGAAGTTTGGTCAAGAGGCAATTAAGATGTTATCAATAAGGACGCGAGGCGGCTTTTTCCTTTGAAAAGGGCAGAGTGGCGCTTCAGAAGGGAGGCATGGTGCAGCGCCATGCCAAAAGGATGTTTAATGAATACAGTTATGGAGAGAATATTTTAATGTCAAGCCCTGCTTGTACTACTATATATGGCTAAAGATAGATATAAACAATGAAGCTTTGTAATTCAGCATTTTGCAATCTTATTTTGGCATCTTCCTGACATGCATGGCAAAGTTCTGAATGTATAAATATATGATGCTTTTTCTAATAAAAGCTTTTTGTATTTAAAATGAGATGCCGTTGTTACTTGGTTTGGTTTCATTTCATCATGCCTCAGAAAAGTTAGTGTTCTGGTGCTCTGAGCTGTGATTAGATTGATGGTTGATAAATTAAAGTTTTCATGTATTCTCTTCAGTGTTTTTTTTCATTCAAAATCGGGTCCAGTAACTGGACCCATTCCCATTGGGAAAAAGTATATATTTTTCCCAAATGGGAGCTAAAAATTTCCAATGGAACCAAAAAAAAATTTTTTTTTATTTATATCAATATTTTGTTCATCTCCCTTTTTTTTTAGATCAATATTTTGTTCATCTCCCATCCATATAAGATCAACCTTAGTAAATATAATACTGGACACACTTGTTTCCTCAAATTTGAAGCATTTGTTAGCAAAACAACAACAACACTAATTTCCTAATTTTAGTCAAAACCCCGCGAATTTTCCCAATCCAAAGGGAACCCGGCCCCATTCCCAAAATGGTGAAAAAAACACTGCTCTTTTATTTAATTTGAATCCTTATACTATAGGTACTTTTTTATTACACTTCAATGTTTTGTAAAAAAATCTGGTCAAGTTGTGTAAATATTGGGAGTTATTTTCAATGGATATGCATTGGCTTCTCTCCTGCTGATGCAGATGAAGGTTCTTTTTTATTTTTGTGTAGTTTACCATGAATACGTGCACTTTGCAGACAATTAGTTGTTTGTAACCTTCTATTAATAGTTGTACATTGTATTTAAATTATCATTCACGTTTCGCATACATCAACGCATATTATTATGTGAACAATTAAGATATCATTTAAGGAATTCCAGCCTCCATGCAACAGCCATTATAATGTATCGACTTATTGATATAAATAGAAGTAATTTGAGAAAATCTGAAAATAACAAGACCTCTTTTCGTGGCAGCCATGACTTTACACGATTCTTAAGACTTGTATACGCACTGGGTATTGTTTACGTTATTATTTCAATTAAATGATTAACGCATTTAAATATATTTGCATAAGATATAATATACAATTGTTGATAAAAATATTATTCGTAGCACACAGAAAATATGTTGTATTGAACATTCGAATATATCCAAAATATTTTTAGAAAGATGGAGGCACAGACATAATAAATAAAATAATAATAATAAACTAATTTACACCAACTGTAAAAGCAGACAGTCAAATTTACCTTATATATACAGGTATCAAAATAGTGTTTAATGTTTTTTTCGGTCGTTTTCGCACATGAACTATTGTATCAAATGCATTTATTTAAGTTCATAATACAATGTTTTCAACTGAACATGAGGCAGCCACTGTAATATGTCTATCCCACAGGTGTTGGGCGCGTGGCCAAGTCACTTTAACACTATCAATTTGTCATAAAACAACATTTGTTATCATATTGACAAGAAAAAAAAGTTCTGAACAAAAATAATCTGATATACAGTCGATTGGTGTATAGCGGATTTTAGTGACTAACGGAACATAGGGATTGTTAAGTAAAAATATTCTATTATACTACATATGGTTGTTACTGGTTGAGTCGTGGGTTCTGTTTGATTCGTGGGTATACAAATCACCTGAAATCTCGCGATAGAATGTTCGCACATGATGCAGTTCGTTACGGAAAAATGTTTTGACACGGTCACCATTTTTTCCGATCAAAAATGCGTCAAAAACAAGTAAATAGTGTAATTCATCATTACTTGATAGGTCGGTATGAAATATTTCCCCATTTATGTATTGTTCATATAGTGTTTCAAAGTAACACAAAATCGTTTATTTAGAAGTATTTACCATGCTACATCGTCTGTTGACATTTTTTCACAAGAAATTAACCTGTCCTGCAAGGTCAGTTTAAAGGCTATTTATAGTATGCAAATCTTGAAATTCTGGCAGCCAATCAGAACCCACGAATTAACCGGAAGCTTATTTCATGATGGTAGTTTGACACTATCAACACAGTCGATTATTTTGATGATAAAAGACAATAAACATTTGGAAAAAAAGCAACAAATCTTAAAGAAGAAAGGTTAATTATTATTTTCATAATGATTCATGGTCATATATTTATAAAATATTTGTAATGTAACAACTTTATGAAAATTACCCACGACTCAACCAGACTATAGCATATATATACAAGGGATACAACTGTGAAAATTCCTGCACACAACCATGGTGTAAACAATAGCGAAAAATTTGCTTCCAAACGCAATAAATACACCAATTAAACTGTATTACAACAGCCAAGACATTTATCTTTCAGGAAATAATACACTTGGCAATAAAGTACAAGCTTTTCATTGAACTAAGAGAGAAAGTTTCATTCAAAATGCTCAAAAAACCTTACTTGGACACAGGTGTGCACAGCTGAAAACTGGGAATTCTAGAAGTAATTTTCGTATTCCTTTGTTTTAAACTCTTTTGCTGGTACATATTCCTTGGATAGTTTTTTTTCATAGTAAAATAGAACATAATTACTATTAAATGAGCATATTTTGCTAGAAATTCATATCAATCTGCTTCAATTTCACAATGGCAATGTTTTACTTTCATTTTGGATAGTTCACATGTATTTCTAACATGCGATTTGATTGGTTGAAATTCCACTGCAGTAATAAATCCAGCCATTCACTGTTCCACGTAACATTACCTGACAAATTGCATACAAATCCTTGAAGATAGTAGAAATGGAAACAAATTTAATATTTACGGTGTTTTACATACATGTATATGCAGTTACATGCAATTATGGAAGGTGTCTACTATGATTAATAAAGTGTCTATGGATAATAAAACAAGGTAAATTTGCTCAACTTCTCTGTAATTATTAAATTATGAAACAAAATGTGTCAAAGTGGGTGTGCACACCATGATGTTGTGCAGGAAATTTGACAGTTGTATCCCTTGTATATATGTATATAGTATAATAGAGTATTTTTTACCTAACGATCCATGTGTAACGGATAGGTTAAAAGTTTTTTGCAAAATACTTTTATTTATGTTAAGATTTATAGTTTTCTATGAATTGAATACAAAAAGCCTATCATTGTTCAGTCGATTCATGTTTTTGTTGACGTGTCAATGTTTACAACTGTTTATTTTTTCGAAAGCAAAACAAGGTCACGTTGTGTACGCACCGTATTTGTGACAAAAGGAAAAGTGCAGACGAATGGTTTCTTGAATTTTGCATATTTTGTTTGGTAAACATAATTTTCTTTGATGTAATATTCAAGTATAATGTGTCCTTTACAAAAGTAAGAATGCTCAGAAACCAAATTAATGCGTACAATATAAAATAAGCATGAAAGCTGCAACTCGTGATTTAGTGAATAACGGACATGTGCATGGTGACCCATATTCAGGAATGTGGGGATTGTCTCAAACTACATATACACTCAATTGAAGTTGTCCAAAACACAGGTGGTTAGGGTGTGACTATGATATTAATAAGAAAAAAGCATCGTTTTGAATGACAAATAATCAAATTATAACGAAAAATCGATTTCTCAGAAAACAATATTAGTCACTATCAATTATAACAAGGTATTCAACTCAAAATGACCGGAATATAGGGTGCATAGCTTTGAACAGCCATTTCTTCATCAATTGTGCAGCGATTTCCATGAACTCGGTCTTATTAAACGCAGAAATGAATTTTCTTTCTGGAAATGTACATTTCTTACAATATTATTTACAAATGCTGGGTCAAATTTTAATAGATAACACGATACACATGTAATCCGATAAAGACCTAGGCGATACGGTAATGGCTGAATCAGTGTACAATGACATTCGCGCTGTTAACAAATAATATTTGTCGGAAATTTAAAATCGCTGGCATGTTTCATTAAGAAAGACATGTGTCTATCTAGGTTTAATGGTTTAATTACTGAATGCATGTTGTATACATTGAAATGAGACTCAAAGTCCTTAGCTATCCGTTATACACCAATCGACTGTAATATATATAAACAAGGTAGGTATCTCTTGACACAGAAAAATCACCTTCATCAACATTTTCAGCGATTAATGCCTAAATTTAAATGCCTGAAAAAATGCGAGTTAAAATTTTAACAACTCGCATTTTTTTGCAAGTTAGTAAAAAAAGTAATTCGAGCCCTGATTTTATTAAAAAATTAGCGGCATATAAAACATTTGATAAAGGTACTATTAATCCATAAACAAACTAATATAATTGTGTGTTATGTACAGTTTGTCAACCAGTTTTGGATAATCAGCAGTTCCGATTAATTTGTATTTAATTTTCCATAATGTCCCAATAAAAACAAAATGATAAGTGTCTAAGGTATACATTAGGTAAAGGAATAAATTAACAAAGTTTTAGCAAGAAAGCTTTTGTATTATGCTTACAGGTGGGATAAATACAGCAAAAAGTTAACTGGAACTGATTGAATGGGCTATGTTTTGAAATGTGCATATAGATATAGAAGGCTTTATTATTTTCAAATAAACTTTTTGCTGAAAATTGAAAACAAATGCCATGACAAAGTTTTGAAATACTAATTCTGTAACTTGAATGAGTTTTGATAATGTTCCGAAGGGTGAACTTAAATTACTCTATTTTTGTAAAAAACTGCATATGCCATCTGGCCTAACCTGTTCTCATACAAAATAATTAGCTCGGCTGTTTTCGGAGAAAACCTGAGGTATTGCCATAGCCAGCTCGTGTCGTCCGTGTCGTGCTAAAACCTTTACATTTTGTCGAGGTTTTGAACAACCCATGCGAAAGACATCGGACCTCGGACATTTCCAATAAAATTTGCCGAGGTCCTGTATTATTCCCTACATTTTCTGACCTTGTGTCCGACCAAAAATAATTGTGTGTTTTGGTAAAATAATGAAAACGAAACTAGAATATGAACAAATACCGATTTCAGTGTTCAAAACCAAAATATGATCAGTATTGATGCTAATGTGTTTAAGAATTTTATAAACACAAACGTCCGACATTTTACACAAGCGCTTATGAAAAGTGAATTTTCGGATGGGATCATTCCCATTTAACATCCGTTAATCAAGTGACGCAATGTGCGAGCATATTCATATTTACAGGTAATATTTGGTTATAAGGACCCATCAATTGGCAAATTTAATTTAATTTATTTTCGTAAATTTACGTATTTTGTCTATAGTTTCAATGTGTCATTAATGCCAATTTATTTTTATGCCCCCCGATCGATAGATCGGGGGTATATTGTTTTTGGCCTGTCAGTCTGTCATTCAGTCCCAAAACTTTAACCTTACAGTAAAGTTTTGCAATAACTTTTGAAATATTGAACATATCAACTTGATATTTGGCATGCATGTGTATCTCATGGAGCTGCACATTTTGAGTGATGAAAGGTCAAGGTCAGGGTCATCCTTCAAGGTCAAAGGTAAAAAATTAAAAACTTTCATATCATAAAGTTTTGCAATAACTTTTGAAATATTGAACATAGCAACTTGATATTTGGCATGTATGTGTATCTCATGGAGCTGCACATTCTGAGTGGTGCAAGGTCAAGGTCATCTTTCAAGGTCAAAGGTAAAAAATTAAAACATTAATACAGTAAAATTTTGCAATAACTCTTGAAATATTGAACATAGCAACTTGATATTTGGCATGCATGTGTATCTCCTGGAGCTGCACATTTTGAGTGGTGAAAGGTCTAGGTCATTCTTCAAGGTCAAAGGTCAAAAATGTAAAACTTTAATACAGTAAAGTTTTGCAATAACTTTTGAAATATTGAACATAGCAACTTGATATTTGGCATGTTTGTGTATCTCATGGAGCTGCACATTTTGTCAAGGTCATCCTTAAAGGTCAACGGTCAAAAATTTAAACTGTAATATCATAAAGTTTTGCAATAACTTTTGAAATATTGAACATAGCAACTTGGTGAAAGGTCAAGGTTTAAGGAATTAATTGCATTTCGCTCGCCATATTTAACGGTTAATTGAGCACGTGTTTTTTGCAAGTTGGGTTCCGATTTGCCGAAATAACTCGGCCCTAAGCATTGAAACGACGAATACATTTATCAATGGTTTTCCCAAATATACTGATTAGTTTCGATTTACAAACTTTCTGTACAGTTTCTAACTATGGTGGACGCCCGTGTTTACAAAATTTCCAAACACATCTATCGTAAATAATGGCAGTGTTTTATTGGATTATTTATACTTATTATCAAATTTCAAGGTATTTCTATTTTAATCTACTATAATATCCGGTTTGTTTAATATAATTAACATATTAAACAATATAGTTGCATCACAGACTCGGAAATAAATTTGATGGGGTTGCAATTTTACTGACGCTGATTTTCCTATTGTCTGTAATTTTGACCCGAAATAAATCTTGAGAAGTGCCCATTCATTTTTGCTAAGTGCCCATTCAACTCTGTAAGCGCCCAATGTTTTTTCATCTATAGGGCAGTAATCCCAACAGAGAAAAAAATATCCCAATCTCTGAAGATTACTTAAATACAAACTGTTAACATATTAAAGTTTGTTTACTTGTTTTACTAGCTGTAAAACCTATTGAAATTCCCTCAATGCAGTACAAATTTAAGAATGGATCCCTTTTGATGGAGAAAAGTCGTGTTGTTCAACTTGTTAGGACTAAAATTTTGAAATTTTTGTTGTTCAATTCATGGTAAACATAGTAATATTGGAAGCATGTTTGGGCTTTGTTTCCTATATTTAGGAAGCAGCCTATGGTCCTCTTAATTGTTGAAAAATGAGATGCAAACTTTTCATATTGTGAAAAATTAAGTTGCAAGCTTCTTATTGGGAAAAAAGTTGGGAAAAAACGAAATGTTAAATAAATAAAAAAAGTGAAATGAACAGCCAATCTCACAAAAGAAAAAAAAAACAGCAAGCATTTTCAATAGTATATTAACTTTATTTAAATGCGTTTAGCTGCACAGGGAAATGAAGTACATCAGCAAATTTGTTTTGCACAATACGTTAGAACTTAAATGTTTGGGGATTGTTAAGTGGCTCAGCAATTACATTTAAAAGCCATGGTTTAGGGCAATTGACGGTGATAAGCAGTCTTCAGATTTCGCTCTTGCTCATTCAATGATAAGAGTTCAAATTTAATTTGCTGCTAACACACACATCTGTGATAATTATGCAAATTAAATATTATGGTCACAGTGCTCCAGCTAGGATTTGAAAAGAGCAGGGGGGGATTTTTTGTCAAAAGGGCACTTTGGACGCGCAGTATTTTGTCAAAAGGGCACTTTCGAGCGCACGGGCGTTTCTGGAATGCTTCCTCTTGCATGTAAATTTATATGTTATTAATAATTGTTAGAATAAATTATTCCCATCATCATTAAACAATTCAAATTTAATGACTACAATGAGAAATAAATTTATTACAATGTATTTTAATAAGAGATTTATTAATCATCATAATATGTAAAAAAAAAAAATATTTTTTTTTTAAGGGCAGGGGGGCCCTAGGAAGGGCAGGGCGGAGGTTCAGGAGGGCAGGGCGGGGCGCTCTTCGATTTAGGCCTAACTGGAGCACTGGGTCAGAAATGAAAAAATTGGACATTTTTTCATGCATCAATTTCATGAATATTTATATTCAATACAGTCAATCTTGTATTAAGAGACCACTCAAGGGAGTAATCAAAAGTGGTCGCTTAATAAAATGGTCTTTATATAAAAATGGCCATTCTGGAAGAATGCTTACCCTCAATTTTAATCTATATGAAGGATAATCTCTTTTGTCCACAATGATTTTAACTTTTATAATAAAATGAATAGAAACACAATACATAAACAATATTTTACTTATAATGTGTTTTATTTTTTCACTTATTATAAATTATCATTTATTATAAATGAATTGTGTGTACATATTTATTTGCAAAAACAACATAGACAAGGAAATATTTTTCCTGAGAACAAAGAATTTGGCTAAAAATGTGTAACAAAGGACATAGATCCTAACACAATGTTGTTTCTGCTGAGAAACGAAGCTAACCAGCCAGTGGAAGCCTTGAACGTCTCAATTCCTAAGTCGGACGCAAATCTAAGGGCCTAAGCACAAATGAGAGGGCCTGACACAGGCATTCTCCTCGTCGTTGCATCCTTAAACCACGTTAACACAAGATCATTAATGTCCTCGTTCCTCGTGCACCTCACGCGTTTTTTTTCACCTTACACATTATTTTCCACGTCTTTAAGCATCTCGGCTTTACGCTTAAGAATGTTCTGAATTTGAGTTTTACCGAATCCAAACTCATCTGCGATTTTACGTGAACTTTTACTCTTTGACAATTCTTAAAACCGGAATTTTCTCGTTCAACGTTAACACTTTTCGTTTTGACATTTTATTTTCATCAAGTACGCTTAAGGAAATCTGACTCGATTATGATACATAATGAGCTGAAAAAATAAAACACGTCAATTGAAAACAAACAAACAGATCTGATTGGAAAATTTATGAAGTAAATAACAATGTGATTGGCTAACAAATATCTGCTAATTAGCATAATTACAACGATTAATGTTTATTTCCGCACTTCTCAGGAACTGTTTGTCACGTACAGTGCATTGTTTCTGCACCTGTTATCTATGCTCGAGAAAAATCGGCGTTGTCTCTTAACGTTCCACATAGTAAACTATTTAAGCTGTATACTGTGCGTACTACGTTCCTCTATTATTCAACTCAATAAATTAATACGCAGTCTACAACAATACCAGTCAGAACCGGTCAACGGACAAAGCATAATCAAAATAGTTGGTGTGAAAACAAAGCAGAGGTGTAGCAGTACATCTTATCGGCTTAGATAAACAATTTGTCCCTGAAAGATCAATAGATTAACCATTTTTACCTCTTAGTGGTCGCTTAATTCAAGATTCAGACATCAAAATACACAAAAATCAGCGGTCGCTGGTCGCGTAAGACAAAAGTCGCTTAATACAATATCATTATATAGCGAAAAAGCTCAGAGGGATTTCAAAATGGTCGCATATGGCAAAGGTCGCTTAATACAAGCGGTCGCATCCACAAGATTGACTGTATATGTAGATAACCAAATATTTTTATGCCAACGAAGGAGGGCATATAGTGATCGGACCGTTTGTCCGTCGGTCTGTCCATCACACTTTGCGTTTAGGTTTCGAAAAATGCTCATAACTTCTATATCGCTTTAGATAGCAATTTCATATTTCGCATGCCTGTGTATATGGACAAGGCCTTTCCATATGCACACATATTTTGACCCCTGTGACCTTGACCTTGAACTTAGGTTCCCCTTTAAGGTTTCAAAATCTGCGTTTAGGTTTCAAAAAAAGCTCATAACTTCTATCAAGTGTTAAGGGGGCATAAGTCATCCTATGGTGACAGCTCTTGTTTTCAATTGGATTTCATTTGAAAACTTCAACACACACTAGTTGAGAAATCTCTCTAAATTCCAACTTAAAAGACGTTTCTTTGCTAATTGTGCAAAGAAATTATTCTTAAGCAATGGCCAACTGGTGTATTTCATTTAAAATGTGTTCAAACTGTAACGGCCATGTTATACCGAATGTCGTATTTGGTTTGCTTTTTTATCTTTTATGAAATAAAAAATAAGTCAGTGCAGCACTCTAATTGCTAATATTGTTATTGTTTCAATCAGTTATATTTCTTTTCAGATCTGCTTGTGATTGATATCATATCCACATGTACCCAAGTAAGTTAACATTTTCAGTGCAGGAACCGAATTTTGAAGGCCTTTGCATACAGTTTGGATCTAGATGAGTGGCGTCTCATCAGGATCCAAACTGTTTGCTATTTTGATAGTATTCTTTGAAAAAAAATCAAAGAAAATGCTTATTTTAGTAATTCAGCAGACAACATTTTAGCAGACGACACATTAAGCAGCATGCAAAGCAGGTTTTTTTTTCCTTCTTTGCGACCCGCCGAAAATTTGCCCTTTCCCCTCGGATTTTTTTTCCCCTCAGCTGGTAAATTTTCGCCTAGATTTTATTTTCCCCTCCAAAAAAAAAAAAAAAAAAAAAAATTTTTTTTTTTTTTTTTTTTTTTTTAACTTTTTATATATAAGTTAACCTGATCCACTGTAGAAACTAGAAAAATATTGCATAATTAAATTACCTGTTGCCTTGAATTTGTTTTAAAAACAGTAAAATACGTTAAATTGATTATTTTAGACTTTCCTTATTTTCCCCAAAATCCGGCTTTTCGCAGATTTTTTTCCCCCAAAATTCAACGTTTCGCGCGATTTTTTTCCCCTTAAAAAAGGCCAGGCCCTTTCCCCAAAATCAGATAAAAACCCCTGCAAAGGGTAAAGATAGAAAAGCCACTTACTCTGCAGATAGGGCTACAAGTTTACACAAATTAAGTCATCCCTACTTACCAACTTACTTTTTGGTTGCCCTTGGTTTCATGTTGTTCCCAGTCTTCCAGTGAAGACGTCTTTTTAATCCATAAAAAATGTGAATATCAAGATATGTTCACATTTTGTGCATACAAATGATGGTATCAATGTATTTCTTACTACCGTATACATGTATAATTGACTGGTATTTGTTAACATTTTATGTACATTGTGTATAATCAAATACACTTTTATGACATGGCTTCAAGATGAGCTTCTGTTACAAAATGAAAGTGCTGTATAATCTGAAAATGGGAAAGTTGATTCATTTTAATATTCTTTCCACACAAAGAATAAGTCACCAATTCAAGTAGGATACAATGTAGTAGTATTTTACAACCCCTTACTGTAAAAGACATTTTATTAGCAGCTAACGTATCTACATGTAAGCCGGAATGTACAGTGAATGTATACAGAATCCTTTGAGGTCAGCATTGCAGTCTGGAAGACACTTGATTTCACACATGACAATGACCTGCAACACTCAACAATAAATAATGTATTTCATCATTTTTTAACCCTTTCCCACTCAGAAGCAAAGTGAAAATGGCTATGTGCAATCTGCATAAAACCAGAATAGCCTGCGAGTAACTCGCAGTCTGTTCAGGTTTTATGCTGTTTGCTTCTCATCAATTTCTAAGGGTTTGAAAGAAGACTTTAAAACTTAAATCTATTAAGAAGGACCTTTAATTAAAATTAACTTTCTTAAGGACTGCAAATGCGTCAAAATAGGTATCTAAGTGGTAAGGGGTTAATCTGAGCATTGATTGTGGCATTTCCGCACTAAGTTATGACAAGAGTTTAGAGACAGTTTGCCAAAGAAAACAGAGAAAAACTCTTTTATTTATAACATATTCTTAAAACAATTTATGATGAGTAGTTTATTACTTAATATGTTTTATCTTATTAGATTTTATATCTCACTTCTTCAGGTGCATATACACAGAATTTGAAGATGATGGGCATGGAATCAGGTAGAGCATATAATATTTCTGTTCTGCAAGCTGGGGTTAAACTTTTGTGAGAAATAATTTCTATGTACATGTAAGGCCAAAAGAAGCAGCAAGTTATAACATTAGGGAAAAAACAATACACTTGAGTAAAACATCTTTAGATTTTAATAAAATGTTGATTTGAAACTAAGATTACTGATAATCTGTTTCATAAGAACAAAACCATCCATCATTAATTTTCTTTTTTCACATCTCCCCAAAAGACACGAAGTACTGGTTCTATGCCCAGGAAACAGACTTGAGCACATTTCAAATAAAGTAGTAAGTATTTACACTGCAATCACGCTAACAAAAATAGGTTTAAACTAATCTTTCGTTGTATTAATAATATCTTTTACAGAAACTCTCACTGTAATGATATATTCTTGCTATTGCAGGATACGTTGACCCCAGGATGAATAATCAGCCCTTGGCTTTCAACCCCAACAAAGGCAAGCCACCCATGGCAATGGACAAGCTACCTGAGGAAAGACATAAAAATGACAAATGTAATTTGTTTTTTTAGTCTGAAAATAAAAAATTCTATACAAATCAAAATTTCAAACTGCTTGTAAATTATATTTTTAAATAAACCTTTTGTTGACCTTATATGTAAGGGTTATTGTTAATCTTTTGGGCTAATATTCAGTTAGTTAGTTATTAAGTTATATTTAATGGTTCACCCGGAACTCCTGATAAGAATGCATTTCAGCCAAGGATTACAAACAGATTTTGAAAATCATCAGAAAACTTACCCTTTTGGTTGTTATGTTTGTGACCTCAGAGTTATTTTGCGGCTGAATATGTATTTAATGCTCTTCAAACATTAAATCGTTGAAATAAATGTCAAGAAATCGGGAGTAAATGTCAAGAAATCAGAGCACATAAAACATGATTTATAATTCTTTGTTAATGAACTTTTGAATTCGAATGATGCAAAATGATAATACGCTGGAGTTAAAATCTAGTAACTTCCAATTTGCATAGAACATGCATGCTCTGTTTCACAGATGATGATGGCATGGGTATGGGGGCGTTTACAGCCAAGCTGTTGAACATTCCACAAAATGATCAACCATACAGAGACATGGACGATGGCATGCAGATGTCCATGCAACAGGGTGAGTACAATGTACATGTACTGGAGTCACTTTTATTCACCTTAATGCCTTAGTGCAATTTCCTTACCGCTGTGAATTTTTATCAATATTACTTTTTGTCAGAATGTTATGTTACACTTTGTCAAACCATGTACAGGGGTTCATATGCAGGTCTTAAAATGTCCCTCTTTTTTCAATGTTAAAGAAAATAAAGGATTACAAGGTGTGTTATAAATATTTTATTCATGTTGTTAAAACGAAAAAGACTATTGAAGCAATGACCAATACCTTTCTCTTGTGTTCACTTTAGGTATGGACAGTGGGATGATGATGCAAGGCGGTCCAGGGTTCTTCCCCATGGGTGGTATGAACCCCATGATGAGCATGATGGGGCAGAGTGACATGATGGCCATGGGGAACATGGGAAATATGGGGCCCGGGCCCGGAAACATGATGATGTTTGGAGGGGTGAGTTATAAATACCTGGATTTCAATAGTTTTTGAAAATCAGGAGTCAAATTATGCAAGGAAGATTATTTGGAAGAGACAAAAGTGACAATATTGCAAAATGCTTGCATCAAAAAGCAGGATTTTGCTTCAATTGAAATCCAAAATGTAAAAATGAGCTGTGCTTGGAAAATTGGGATTAATACACGTGCATAATGTGTCTTTTGAGATAATGTGGGGTGACACTAATGCCTAAACTGGAGTTTCGGTTAAGAACAGACTTCTTTGAAAGAAAAATACAATAAAATCAGAAAGTGTCGTCCCTGATCAGCCTTAGTGGACTACACCGGGTCCCTGATCAGCCTTAGTGGACTACACCGGGTCCCTGATCAGCCTTAGTGGACTACACCGTGTCGTCCCTGATCAGCCTTAGTGGACTACACCGTGTCGTCCCTGATCAGCCTTAGTGGACTACACTGCATGATCTGGGACAACTCTTTACACACATGCATGATTTTCCTGGAGAAATGCTAAAATGTGATTTGTTGTGTGAATGGCATTGATCAAGCATTTATCATGTACGTTATTTTCTTTAAACAATAATATATTGAGAAAAACATGTATCTAACAATGTCATCTTTTTAGCTCACCTGATTGCTCAGGTGAGCTTTTGTGACCGGTCTTTGTCCGTCGTCCGTCCGTCGTCCGTCCGTACACATTTGTTCGTAAACACTCTAGAGGCCACATTTATTGTCTGATCTTTATGAAACTTGGTCAGAAGCTTTGTCCCAATGAAATCTCGGTCGAGTTTTAAACTGGGTCGTGCCGGGTCAAAAACTAGGTCACTAGGTCAAAAAAAAGAAAAAACTTGTTAACACTGTAGAAGTCACATTTCATGCCTAATCTTCATGTAACTTTGTCAAAACGTTTCTCTAAATGATATGTTGGTTGAGTTCAAAAGTGGTTCCGGTCTGTTGAAAAACATGGCCCCCAGTGGGCTGGGCAGTTTTCCTTATTTGGCTATAGAGAAACCTTGTAAACACTCTAGAAGTCACAATTTTTGCCCAATCATCTTGAAAGTTGGTCAAAACATTGGTTTGATTGATATCTCGGACGAGTTCGAAAATGGTCCAGATCGGTGAAAAAATATGGCCGCCAGTGGGCGGGACATTTTTCTCTATATGTATATAGTGAAAACATGTGAACACTCTAGAAGTCACATTTTTGGCCCAATTTTCATGAAATTTGGTTAGAACATTTGTTTCGTTGATACAAGAGTTGAGTTTGAAAATGGTTCCGGTCAGTTGAATAACATGGCTGCCGGAGGGAGGGGGGGGCAGTTTTCTCAAATTTATATAGTAAAAAAAGCTTGTGAACTCTCTAGAAGTCATTTTTTGCCCAATCATCATGAAACTTGGTGAAAAGATTGGTTTTATATATGTCACATAATTAATGCCATAATAATTGCCTTTAGATTGTCAAAATTTTCATTATATTATACAAAGTCCTTGTAAACACTCTAGAGGTCACAATTTTGTTTCAGATTTTATGAATCTTGGTCATAATATTTACTTTTGTAAGCAAAGTTTGATGTTTGGTAAGGGGGAGTCAACTCAAAATAAAGGTCACCAGGTCAAATCTTACAAAAACAAAATCACTCCATATGCCAGAGTTTTGGTTCAATAATGATGAAACTTGACCAGGATGTTTGTCTGGACAATACATGTATCTAGGTCAAGTTTGACATTTGATAAAGATTGAATGAACCGACTCTTCTCAGGTTAGCGAACTAGGGCCATCTTGGCCCTCTTGTAATTTGCATAAACATGCGTATCCAAAAATTAATAAGCTGTAAGCTTTTTGCTGTTCAAATTTTGAGCAATATTCCTTGTGGATTTTGTGTTTCAGAGCTGCCACCACACATTGTGTCTATAATCAATAAGTGGGCCTTGCTCTGTAAATTCGGGCTTATTGCATGTTCACAAAGTGTTCTTATTGCATGCTCACAAAGTGTTCTTATTGCATGCTCACAAAGTGTTCTTATTGCATGCTCACAAAGTGTTCTTATTGCATGCTCACAAAGTGTTCTTATTGCATGCTCACAAAGTGTTCTTATTGCATGCTCACAAAGTGTTCTTATTGCATGCTCACAAAGTGTTCTTATTGCATGCTCACAAAGTGTTCTTATTGCATGCTCACAAAGTGTTCTTATTGCATGCTCACAAAGTGTTCTTATTGCATGTTCACAAAGTGTTCTTATTGCATGCTCACAAAGTGTTCTTATTGCATGCTCACAAAGTGTTCTTATTGCATGCTCACAAAGTGTTCTTATTGCATGCTCACAAAGTGTTCTTATTGCATGCTCACAAAGTGTTCTTATTGCATGCTCACAAAGTGTTCTTATTGCATGCTCACAAAGTGTTCTTATTGCATGCTCACAAAGTGTTCTTATTGCATGCTCACAAAGTGTTCTTATTGCATGCTCACAAAGTGTTCTTATTGCATGTTCACAAAGTGTTCTTATTGCATGTTCACAAAGTGTTCTTATTGCATGTTCACAAAGTGTTCTTATTGCATGTTCACAAAGTGTTCTTATTGCATGCTCACAAAGTGTTCTCTAAGATTAGCCTGCCATGTCTGCTTAGGCTTATCAGGGACAGCACTTTCTGTTTTTATTACAAAAAATCATTTAAAGGAGGTCCCTTCTAAACAAAATCAAGTTTACTCGGAAAGTGCCGTCCCTGATAAGCCTGTGCGGTCGGCAAAGTCTCATATGGGAAGACACCGTAGGCACATGCTTTAAGCCCAGTTTTCTGAGAACCAGGCTCAATTGTTTCACTGTTTTGCATGTTGTGTTTCCACCACTGCAGATGCCTGGCTGGCAGGGCCCGATAGACGAGATGGGCATGCCTATTATGCCTGTCAAGGAGATCATACGCAAGGAGAACAGTGTGCTCTACCCACCACCTCCCAGTAAGTATGATTGACACATAAGCTTTGTTCTTGGGAAAATGTGGCCTAAGGACGTGCATAAAGTGTCTTCCCAGTGTAACCTGTGCAGGCTACATACTGCACAGGCTTTTCTTGGGCAACACTTTCCTTTCAAACTGGATTTTCATTATGAAGAGACTTATTTTTATATGAAAAATACTATAAAAGTGGAAAATATCATCCCTGATAAGCCTGTGTGAACTTTGCCTGCTGATTTGGGGCAACAGGCTACTCACATTCATAAAGCTTAGTTTTCCCAAAAGTATGCTTGCTCTATGTACTAGATTGCAGGTTTTGTCAAGTCAAGAATAATAATAGACCATGTACCTTTTAGTTGAGCTTGATTGCCTAAAATATCTATGGCTTGTTGAGACACAAGTCTTTTTCCTTCGCATCTTTAAATGGTATCTTAAAATTGCTCGCATTTGAGATCGTAACCAGGACAACCCTTAGCACAGCGGATTATATATTCTAAGATGACATTCTTTTGTGCATTGAACGTAGTTGAACCTCGCTAAATATTTTTTCAGATATCTAATTTTAGCCTGTCCACACCTATCTGACATCAATTTTAAGATGCTATATCCCTTTTGAAGCTCTATGTATCTACTACTTTAAAAGGCTCTTCTGTGTCACCATATTTTAGAGGTCATACCAATACATGTATGTTATGTGTGTGAATATTAAAAAAAAACTTTTATAGTCTGTGTATTTTTATTAGAAGCCTCAGCTTTATCTTTTGCTTTTTATGCGCCCGGTAGGGTGGCATATAAAATAGCATGCCCCGGTAGGGTGGCATATAAAATAGCATGCCCCCGGTAGGGTGGCATATAAAATAGCATGCCCACGTTAGGGTGGCATATAAAATAGCATGCCCCCGGTAGGGTGGCATATAAAATAGCATGCCCCCGGTAGGGTGGCATATAAAATAGCATGCCCCCGGTAGGGTGGCATATAAAATAGCATGCCCCCGGTAGGGTGGCATATAAAATAGCATGCCCCCGGTAGGGTGGCATATAAAATAGCATACCCCCGGTAGGGTGGCATATAAAATAGCATGCCCCCGGTAGGGTGGCATATAGCAGCTGAACTGTCCGTCAGTCCGTCTGTCAGTCCGTCCACGGTCTTCACGCTAACTATAAGCCCGACAGCCAGGGACTGGTTAAATGTTAATCGGGCTACTAGAAATTAATAATTTGTATAGTTGGGCTATTGGATTTTTTTGTCTGTTTCCAATAAAGCATCATAATTCGGGCTAGTGGTTAAAATATTACCGTGAATACTGATTGGCCATAACTTTTGCAATATTGGAGATAGCAACTTGATATTTGGCATGCATGTGTATCTCATGAAGCTGCACATTTTGAGTGGTGAAAGGTCAAGGTCATCCTTCAAGGTCAAAAGTAAAAAAATACAATTCAAGGGAAGTAATAAGCTTTAAAAGGGTGATAATTTCTTAACCAGCCAAATGATATATTGCAATTTTATTTCAAAGCGGCGCAATAGGGGGCATTGTGTTTCTGATAACACATATCTTGTTTTCTTATTAGAAGCCTCTACCTTTATCTTATATCTTTTTGCATATTTCTAGATGCCCCACCCCCCACAACCAGGGAACGCCCTCCTGGGTGTCGTACAATCTTTGTGGGCGGGCTTCCTGAGACGTGCACAGAGGAAATGCTGCAGGAGGTGTTCGTGGACTTTGGAATCACCACCAGCGTACGTAAGAGCAAGAAGAAGAACTTTGCACACGTCCGTTTTGAACATGAGGAAAGTGTGGAGAGAGCTCTGTTTTTGTCAGGTATGGACTTTGTGTTTCGGTGTACTTGAATTGCATAAGTAGGGCTTGTACAGGTATGTCATGGGGTTTAACCCTTTCAGTGCGGGAACCGAATTTTAAAGGCCTTTGCAAATAGTTTGGATCCAGATAAGACGCCACAGAACGTGGTGTCTCATCAGGATCCAAACTGTTTGCTATTCTGATAGTATTCTTTGAAAAAAAATCGAAAAAAAATGCTAATTTTAGAAATTCAGCAGACGACATTTTTGCAGACGACAAATTTCCAAGCATGCAAAGGGTTAAGTAAGATAAGAACACTCAACAAGGTTTTAAGAGTGCTTGACTTAAATCATTAACTTGGTACCTGCATTACTGGAATTTCATATTGCAGTGGTATTTTGTGTATGATCTAACATTATAGGATAGCAGTGTTTAATGGTTTATTTTCCCACTCTGTAAATTCCTCATTTTTCCCCATACTTTACACCATACTTGACATAAAATATGGGTTTAATAGCTTAGCCAGGTATGATGTAGAATTGTATCTACAATTCACTGTTTGAGTAATGGCCTGTTATACCAAACATTGCTGTAGGTTTATGAATAGCATGAGTCCACATTTCATCCGTCCTGTGAGTTTTTGCTGGATTATTAGAAACTTCTGACCTTTTTACCTTAACCCATTTATGCCTAGAGTATAGAAAAAAGGCCTTGGCAAACAGCGTAGACCCAGATGAGATGCCACATTATGCGGCGTCTCATCTGGGTCTACGCTGTTTGCTTAAAGGAATTTCTGTACAAAATTTTCTAAATATAGAAATAAACATACTAGACATCCCTTATTTTGGAAATAAATTGATCCAATTTAGAAGGATGGAAGAGTCCACTTGGCATAAATGGGTTAATCAGATAGATTTCATTGTTAGTTAAGATCACTGAAACAAACCAGAAATGTTTCCCCGTATTTATACTGGATTTAGTTTTTATGAATTTGTCAGATATTGACAGATACCATCACTATATTTTCAGCTGAAAACACTTTTAACATTTTAATTTGATTTTGTACTGATCACTTTAGGTTTGTCACCCTGTTATGCACATGTTTTTATGCTCCCCGAGAATTTTCGGATAGCATATAGTTGCCACTTTGAACTTCCGTACTGCCTTCCTTCCGTCACACTTTTGTTACAGTTTCTCATAGCCCCTTCAATATTTTACAGATCTCTTACATATTTGGCATGTAGGTACCTTGCATGGACCTCTTCCTTTTGATAAGGTTTGATGTCACTGGGGTCAAGGTCACCATGGCTAATAATAGATTTTTTCCGTCACACTTTTGTTACAGTTTCTCATAGCGCCTTCAATATTTTACCGATCTCTTACATATTTGGCATGTAGGTACCTTGCATGGACCTCTACCTTTTGATGAGGTTTGAGGTCACCGGGGTCAAGGTCACAGAGGCTAATAATATATTTTCTCAAGGTCAAACAAGGGGAGCATCATCGTTTTCAAAGATACTTGTTTACCTAAATCAGTCCACAGAATTTTTCTTTGCTTGCACTCCTCAGTCCTTCCATTGTGTTATAAAATCCAAATAGACGGACTAACATATTGGTAAATTATGGTTAACATACTATGGTATTGATTTTCATTTGAGGAAACAATCTAAACCGTTATTTTCATGTTTTGCGCGCAGGCTACAGGATGAAGGTGGAGGACAAGGATGACAAGCCCAACACAGGGCGTCTGCACGTAGACTATGCGATGGCCCGAGATGACCAGTATGAGTTTGAGTGCAAGCAGCGCTCAATGATTCGTGACATGCGTCACCGCCAACGCATGGAGGAAGATAGACTCCGGCCTCCCAGCCCGCCCCCCACAGCACAGTACAGTGACTATGAGGCAGCAGCACTGCATGATCAACTGAAAAGTAGGTCAAGTACTGGGGTAATAGAGGCACTGCATGATCAACCAAAAAGCATGTTAAGTAATGGGGTATTAGAGGCACTGCATGATCAACCGAAAAGAAGGTTAATTAATGGGGTATTAGAGGCACTGCATGATAAACTGAAAAGTAGGTCAAGTACTGGGGTATGGCAGCAACTTTCACTGCATGATCAATTGAAAAGTAGGTCAAGTACTGGGTTATTACAGCAACTTTCACTGCATGATCAATTGAAAAGTAGGTCAAGTACTGGGGTATTACAGCAATAGGGACTGCATGGTCACCTGAAAAGTAGGTCAAGTACTGGGGTATTACAGCAATAGGGACTGCATGATCACATGAAAAGTAGATCAAGTACTGGGGTATTACAGCCATAATTTGACCTAGAATTGTCGCAGCAAAAAACTCCTTACATATGATCATCTATTTTTAGCTCACCTGAGCACAACGTGCTCATGGTGAGCTTTTGTGATCGCCATTTGTCCATTGTCCGTTGTGCGGCGTCAACATTTGCCTTGTTAACTCTGTAGAGGCCACATTTATTGTCCAATCTTCATGAAATTTGGTCAGAAGATTGGTCTCAATGATATCTTGGATGAGTTCGAAATGGTTGTTTGCTTGAAAAACATGGCTGCCAAGGGGTGGGGCATTAGGGTGGCATATAGCAGTTGAACTCTTCGTCTGTCAGTATGTGTGTATGTCAGTCTGTCCGTCCGTCAGAAAAAAACTTAAACGTTGGCCATAACTTTTGCATTATTGAAGATAGAAATTTGATATTTGGCATGCGTGTGTACCTCATGGAGCTGAACATTTTGAGTGGTGAAAGGTGAAGGTCAAGGTCATCCTTCAAGGTCAAATGTCAAATATATGGCGTCTGTCCGTCCAAAAACTTTAACATTGGCCATAACTTTTTCAATATTGAAGATAGCAACTTGATATTTGGCATTCTTGTGTATCTCATGAAGCTGCACATTTTGAGTGGTGGAAGTTCAAGGGCAAGGTCATCCTTCAAGGTCAAAGGTAAAAAAAATAAATCAAAGCGGCGTTCTCATGAAGCTGCACATTTTGAGTGGTGGAAATTCAAGGTCAAGGTCATCCTTCAAGGTCAAAGTCATCCTTCAAGGTCAAAGGTAAAAAAAATAAAATTCAAAATGGCGTTCTCATGAAGCTGCACATTTTGAGTGGTGGACATTCAAGGTCAAGGTCATCCTTCAAGGTCAAGGTCATCCTTCAAGGTCAAAGGTCAAAAAATAAATAATTTCAAAGCGGCGTTATCATGAAGCTGCACATTTTGAGTGGTGGAAGTTGAAGGTCAAGGTCATCCTTCAAGTTCTAGGTCATCCTTCAAGGCAAAAAAAAAAAATTTTCAAAGCAGCGTTCTCATGAAGCTGCACATTTTGAGTGGTGGAAGTTCAAGGTCAAGGTCATCCTTCAAGGTCAAAGGTAATTTTTTAAATAATTTTTTTGTTTTTCAAAGCGGCGCAATAGGGGGCATTGTGTTTCTGACGAACACATCTCTTGTTCCTTATATTGCTATAGTAAATTCTTGTTAACACTCTAGAGGCCACATTTATTGTCTGATCTTCATGAAACTTGGTCAGAAGATTCATCCCAATAATATCTTGGACGAGTGTGAAAAAGATGCCAGTTGTTTGAAAAACATGGCTGCCAAGGAGCGGGGCATTTTTCCTTATACGGCTATAGTAAAACCTTGTTAACACTCTAGTTTAAGTTTTTCCCACTGTGAAAGTTTGAGTAAGATCCACCCATTAGTTACAGAGGAGTTGAAAACAAGTCACACAGTACAGCCACTATGAAGCAAAGCAACTGCATCATCAACTGAAAAGAAGGTCCATTACTGGGGCATTGAAGCCACAGTCGAAAAATAATGAAAAAAATGACTTTGCAGGTGTTTCTTCTGGAAATCTTTCCTGGGAAATACATGATTATGCATGAACATGGGTCTAATAAATGTCTTTTTAGCTCACCTGATTCAGTGCTTTCCACAGGATTTTTGTCAGGCACCCCGGGGCTGATAGGGGTTGTTCTGGAGGGGTGTCCCCTCCTGACGTTGATTTTTAAAAAATTTAACATGTCAATTCACGTTCTGTGGTGCGTTTTAACTCAAAGAAAAACAGCCTCAAAAGAAGTCATTTGGTGGGCTATGACTCTTCAAGAAAATCCCCCAGTAATTAAAAAAAAAAATAATATTTTTTTGTATTGTTTAATTGTTTTAAAACTTTCCCGTACAGATAGTAAAATCCCGACTCGAACGATTCCCCAATACATCCGTTTCAACTCGACTCTATTACTGTATACTAAGTACTATTCAAGTTTCTATTAAATACCGGATAATCCCGTTTATTCCGTTTTAATAAATTACTTTCTGGTAAATATTTACGATAAAAGCTGTCAATTATTTCTTTAACACAAACATTGCCATTTTTCTATAGTATCAAATAAATTTTAAGTGACTATTTATAGATTGATGAAATATTGCCTCTGAACATGCGTCAATCCCCTGTCGTGTTGTGTGCTTGTTAAAACGATACACGCACGCTTTCTATGCAAATGATGTGACGTTGTACATGCTTTATAATTTTCGCGCTCTTTTTAATTGAGAAAAAGATTCGACACAAAATAAATTTGCACTGCTAATTTGAAGCAAAAATATTTTAACGCTGCGGTAACATTTACATTCGGAAGTGTGTTTCGGATTTAAAACGTGTTAACATTGATTTACGGGAATGGGTTTCGGATTACAAATTTAATTATTCCCATTTGAGATTTCAACAAATATTAACAGTTGCATTATGAATTCAACGATAATTTGTTTAAACACTTTACGAGTCGATTAAATGTTTGACAGAATTATGCATGAAATTCACGCTGTCCTGGAGGATTACGGCCGGTTGCCATCATCAGTCTCTTAAGTATCCATTATCGGATGAAACATTTACAATTGTGCGTAAGTAATTCAACGAAAATTTGTTAAAGCCCATTGTGTCGAATAAATGTCAGAAAAACGAGGTGAATCAGTTCTATAAATGGACATGATGAAATATACATGTACTGGAATTAAATTGTGATCGCATAATTGTAACCAGGAGTTATTTGCACAACTTACTCGCTATAAGTAATTAATTGTTTACCACTTGCAATTAATTTCTCGTATTAACTATGAGTCATAGGTAACACTTGTTTACAGTAAAAAAGTGTGATGATGCTGCCCGAAACCGTCTTTAATGTACTGCTCTAGTTACCGGTTTTATATTACGTAAGTGGTACAACTTCTTGCTAATCAAGCTGCGATAAACTCTAACTTTGTGCCAGACGTCAATGAAAAATAATGGTTGATAGTAAACCATGCCTCATATGCATTTGTGTAACCGATTGGGCGATGAACATCACAGTCTGACGACTGGAAAGTGACATGATACATCCTTGTCAGCATTTAAATGACTGTGTAATGTGGCTAGAATAATCGATATGAGCGTCATGCTATTCTCTTATCAGTGGAATATCCATTACCTGATGTGGTGTTTATGGCGATTACTTGTGAAAGTAAGTACCGAGTGCTCTTTTAAAACAGGGAATATTGATAAACCGATAGAGAAACCTTGATTTTTTTTGACAATCTCCACTTTCTTTTACTGAAAAATACACTGATCAGAAAATTTCAAGCGGCCCAGGGACTCTGATTTCGCAATTCAAGCGCCCTGGCGAGGGATCGTTAAATGGCCTGTGGAAAGCCCTGCTGAATGCTCAGGTGAGCTTATGTGACCGGTCTTTGTCCGTCGTCCGTCCGTCCGTTCATTAACATGTGATCGTAAACACTCTAGAGGCCACATCATTGTCCAATCTTCATGAAACTTGGTCAGAAGCTTCGTCCCAATGAAATCTTGGTCGAGTTTGAAACTGGGTCGTGCCGGGTCAAAAACTAGGTCACTAGGTCATAAAAGAGAAAAAACTTGTAAACACTGTAGAAGTCACATTTCATGCCCAATCTTCATGTCACTTTGTCAAAATGTTTGTCTTAATGATATGTTGGTTGAGTTCAAAAGTGGTTCCGGTCCATTGAAAAACATGGCCGCCAGTGGGCGGGGCAGTTTTCCTAATTTGGCTATAGAGAAACATTGTAAACACTCTGGAAGTCACAATTTTTGCCCAATCATCATGAAAGTTGGTCAAAACATTGGTTTTATTGATGTCTCGGATGATTGTGAAAATGGTCCAGTTCGGTGAATAAAAATGGACGCCAGTGGGCGGGGCATTTTTCTCTATATGTATATAGTGAAAACATGTGAACACTCTAGAAGTCACATTTAAGCCCAATTTTCATGAAATTTTGTCAGAACTTTTGTTTCTTAGATACGTTAGTTAAGTTTGATAATGGTTCCGGTCCGTTGAAAAACATGGTTGCCAGGGGGACAGGGCAGTTTTCCTTATATTTATATAGTAAAAATGCTTGTTAAACAATCATGAATTAAGGTCATGTAACATACAAGACAACTCTTCTAAATATTGCATTTAAGTTTACAGTAGTTACTCCCCTTTGATTATTAATGTTTTCATAATAATACAGACACTGAGTGTAGATTTGGGTTTTATTTATGTGTTAATTGTTATTTGAGGTTGGATGTTTTTTTTAGCTCACCTGATTGCTCAGGGGAGCTTTTGTGACCGGTCTTTGTCCGTTGTCCTTCTGTCCATCGTCCGTCCACATTTGTTGGTAAACACTTTAGAGGCCACATTTATTGTCCGATCTTCATGAGACTTGGTCAGAAGATTTGTCCCAATGAAATCTCGATCGAGTTCAAAACTGGGTCATGCTGGGTCAAAAACTAGGTCACTAGGTCAAAAAAAAGAAAAAACTTGTAAACACTGTAGAAGTCACATTTAATGCCCAATCTTCACGTAACTTTGTCTAAATGTCTGTCTTAATGATATGTTGGTTGAGTTCAAAAGTGGGGTCGGTCTGTTGAAAAACATGGCCGCCAGTGGGCGGGGCAGTTTTCCTTATATGGCTATAGAGAAACCTTGTAAACACTCTAGAAGTTACACGTTTGGCCCAATCATCATGTAAGTGAATCAAAACATTGGTTTTATTGATATGTCGGACGAGTTCGAAAATGGTCCAGATCGGTGAAAAAACATGGCTGCCAGTGGGCGGGGCATTTTTCTCTATATGTATACAGTGAAAACATGTGAACACTCTAGAAGTCACATTTTTTGCCCAATTTTCATGAAATTTGGTCAGAACATTTGTTTCCTTGATAGTTGAGTTAAAAAATGGTTCCAGTTGAATAACATGGCTGCTGCGGGGGGCAGTTTTCTTATATTTATATAGTAAAAAAAGCTTGTGAACACTCTAAAAGTCACATTTTTGCCCAATCATCATGAAACTTTGAGAAAAGATTGGTTTTATATATATCTCAGATGAGTTTGCAAATGGTCCCGATGGGTCAATAAACATGGCTGCCAGGGGGGTGGGGCAGTTTTCCTTATGTGACTATATAGAGAGAAACCTTGTGATTGAACACTATGGAATTCACATATTTTGCCTAATCATCGTGAAACTTAGTCAATATATTGGTTTTATCGATTTCTTGGACAAGTTGGAAAATGGCTCAGATCGGTGAAACGCACTTTTAAGCTCACCTGATTGCTCAGGTGAGGTTTTAGGATTGGTCTTTGTCCGCTGTCCGTCCACATTTGGTTTGTAAACACTCTAGCATTCACATTACTCAAGCATTCTTTATCAAAGTTGCTGAAAGATCTCAGTCAAGTTTGATGATAGGTTACCATTTCAAATCTTACAAAAACAAAAACACTCCCTACGCCAGAGTTTTGGTTCAGTAATGATGAAACTTGACCAGGATGTTTGTCTGGTCAATATCTAGGTCTAGTTTGACATTAGGTAAAGATTGAATGAACCGACTCCTCTCAGGTGAGCGAACTAAGGCCATCTTGGCCCTCTTGTATTAATTCCACCAAGGAGGCATGACCTGTAAAA
Source organism: Dreissena polymorpha (assembly GCF_020536995.1). Lineage (NCBI taxonomy): Eukaryota > Metazoa > Mollusca > Bivalvia > Myida > Dreissenidae > Dreissena > Dreissena polymorpha. The sequence continues at coordinate 9,102,453 of NC_068360.1, forward strand.
TATTGTAAGGTTTTACCTGTAATTGCACAAAATCACAAAAGATACTTACTACAAATAAAATACAGCAGTTAGGACAATACAGTAATATTTATTATTCACTACCTAGTCAAAAGTCTTGTTTTATTAGCTTGGCTGTTTTCGGAGAAAACCCGAGGTATTGTCATAGCCAGCTCGTCGTCTGGCGTCTGCCATCCTGCGTCTGCCGTCTGCCGTGCTTAAACCTTAACATTGGCTCTAAAATCAAAGTGCTTCCAGCTACAACTTTGAAACTTCATATGTAGATGCACCTTGATGACTTCTACATGCCACAAACATGTTTGGGTCACTAGGTCAAAGGTCAAGGTCACTGTGGCCTCTAAAAAACAAAATTCTAACAAGCATGAATTTATTCAAAACTGCACCGGCAGCCGAGTTGGCACCAGTTATGTGGTGCTCTTGTTACAGTGGTGACACTGTATACGAAAATTGGTGTTCAAAATAGTAAAATTCATTGGACGTACTTTCCAGTTAAAATCTACTAAGTTTCAAATTGACTGCAATACATGTAGAGTTATGTCACCCTTTCAGATGACGAGGATTTCATGAAGGCGTCCTCCAGTTTCAAATTGACTGCAATCCATGTAGATTTCTGTCCCCCTTTCAGATGACGAGGATTTCATGAAGGCGTCTTTCAGTTTCAAATTGACTGCATTACATGTAGAGTTATGTCCTCCTTTCAGATGACGAGGATTTCATGAAGGCGTCCTCGACGCTGCTCACGTGGATGGAGCGAGGAGACGTGAATAGGCGCAACATCAACCAGTTCTACAGCATGATCCAGTGCGTGAACTCGCACATCAGACGCCTCCTCTCCGAGAAACAGGCCCACGAAGAGGAACTCATGGCCATGAAGCAGAGATTCAAGAGCCTCTTTGAGGGCCTCTTGAGGCAGTGTAAGTGATGGCTCAGTTTCTCTCTTGTCAACTGTCCTGAATTTTACCACAGTTACAGTAAGTTTTTGGCATCGGAGCTGGTGTATCGACTGGAACTTCATATGTTCAACATGAGTTATTTCAGGGTTTGTAGAGGCCAAGGGCTCATGTCTACTCCAAAGTTTGGATCAACAGAGGTCTGATTTGCCTTTGTACAGTATTGTTTGATTTTACCAAGTGTACCATCAGTTCCCAGGTATTGCATATGGGCTTTGGAGAATGCCATGTAAGTTACCAGAAGACAAAAGCTAGTGCTCCTTTGAAGGGGCATATCAAATGTATTTAAAAAAAAAGAAATGTTAAAGCTTTTGTGCAGTAACATGCATTTTAAGTATACCTTTTATACTTTATTATGGATGATGTAGGTGTCAAAACTACAGGTAGTAAAAACAGGTATTAGTTCAATATACATTTTTGGACATGCACTATTTTCTAATAACCAATCTGATTAAAACATTTGTGCAATCGCCAGACCTCAGAACATTCCAAAAATAGATGATCTCTGATTAGAACAAAACCTAAATATATTATAACTCTAATAAAACCTGTTTTTAATTATTATTTTTTTTTTTTTAAACAATTGATATGTCCCTTCGTAGCTTGTGTTGGCCTAAGGCATATTCAGATGTATTGTTGATGCCTTTCAAGACAGATCTTCATAAACATGTAATACATGTACATAATTCAGTGCTCCAGCTAGGATTTTAAGACATTTTCTATGATAAATAAAACTGATCAGATTTTTAAAAAAGGCTTGGGTCCGAGAGGGCTGGGTAAGAAGTTGGGACAAAAGGGAGCTGTGTACTTCTGTTAAGGCCTAGCTGGAGCACTGAAAGTTTGACAGCTCTAGACTGAAGTGGTACCAGAAGGATGAAAATGGGCAAGAAGAACGTATCTGCGCGAACAAGTCCTGGGCGTTCTGTGCTTGGTTTGTTATATTTATTTGTATGTTGAGATGATGTTTTTCTCTTTTCCCTCGCTCCACCAGTCGATCAGATAGAGAAAGTCTTTGTGGTGGCACAGAAGCAAAGGAACTGGGATCACTTTACTAAGGCCCAGCGAAAGAACGTTGAGATGTGGCTTAAACAAGCAAAGGTAGGTGGGCGCCGACCGACCATCTGCTGCGATCATGTGACCTCTAAATGTTTCTTTGACTTACAAGAAAATGGATTTTAATTTATTGCTCTATTGTATAGCCAGACCGTCACTTGAGTTGAATAAAAGACTAAGAAGGTTAACGTGAATTCTTTCCTGATGTTTCTGGAGCTTCATTTACCATATTTTAACATTTCATACACATTTTCAGTGGCATATTTCACAATATGATTGAATACAGTACTGTTATTATTAATATACTTGTCTTAAATTAGATTTTTTTTCTGTTAAAGTAATTTCTTGTAAAAGTGAAGAATTGTCAGCTTTCCAATAAATATTAATTAAGTCAACAGAAGCATGATTTTCACAAAAACAGTACCTTGCACATTATTATATTGTGTCATTTGGTACTGTTTGCGTAAAAATCGCAGAAATAAGAAGCCTGTATAAAAAGGGGGGCAATTTTATGCTAAACAGTGGAACATCAGTAGTTTTTGCACTTTTGTGACCATATGAAAGTTTATACATGATCACAGCAGATTGGGAATGGAAAGTACATTTCCAGTTAACAAAAGAGAGTGATGATGGAAGGCCAGTCAGGAACCACTAGTATTTGCTGCGAGTATGATCGGTCTGAACTTAGACTCTTGATTTTGTTGCCTAAAAATGTCATTTCATGTGTGTTGACTACTCATTTAAAAAAAAGATCTGCATTTATGCAATATTGCGTTAAAAAAAAATTGCCATAGATTTCAAATAGGTATGATTTAAAGAATATCTTCAAGACCTTGAATTTGAACCTACATTTTGATGGATCACTGCACAAATATTCTAACTCTGTCTTGTATAGCTGATATGCAGCATAGAAACTATGCCAACTTTTTCTATAATGCTATAAACCTGTTGTGGTAATTGATTGAGTAAAACAAAGATCAAGAGTCTAAAGACAGTTTGGACGCATGTAGGGGCCTTCTCAATGTTCTCAAGTCACGAATGAGAACATTTCCAATATCCATATACTAGACTTGCTCATTTGTAGTTATTTGTAAAAAACTGGTTTCAAGGTAATAAGTCACCTAATATGTATGTAAAGTAAAAAATGCAAATAAACATTTGAAATGTCCATAGAAACATAACCTAGTTTAAATACAGGTGAAGAAGGATGATTTGTGTGAGAGTAGTCGAATATAGTTAATTAATGTCAGATTGATTAGTCTTATTAATACATTTTGTTGACTGTGCTTAAGACAGTGGAATGTTTTGATATATCACGGTTTCATTGTCCTCATGTTTGCTTAACCGTTTCCCCCATAAGTGAAAATGGCTATGAGTAACTCGCAGTCTGTTCAGGTTTTATGCTGTTTGCTGCTCATTAGTATCTAAGGGTTGGAAATGGAGCCTTTAAAACTTGAATTTTGTAAGAAAGGTCTTTTATTAAATAAAACTTTCTATGGGACTTCAAATGTGTCAAAATACCTATCTAAGTACTAAAGGGATAAATAACCATAGTCTTAAATATACATTATTCAAATACATCTTTGCATAGACATGTAGTCTCGTCTCTTTTATTTAATTAAATGTAAGAACACTAAATTGCCAATCCAGATACATGAAAAAAGCATTCTCATATTTACTTCATGTGGATACGGATCCAGACATAAGGAAAAGCAGCCTATTGGTCAATTTAAGCTATCAAAAGGTGAAGTATTACAGGTTATTTACACTTCTCCAGACATTTGAGATTTTGGTAAGTATCAAGTCAGGCAGAGAGAATGGTTGGTACAATCCTCGTTGGTATGGTAACAGAGCTGTCATTTTTAGCTCAGGGAGGAAGCAGTGTACTCAGGCAAGAGCCGCAAGATGACCAAGTGTATAACAGAACAAACCCTAGGCTTATACTACACTTAATTTTCTTGTACTTGAGGTTTTCGAGGTGATGGTAATGTTGAGGGATATACTGGGAAAAGTTCTGAAGGTGTCCATAAACACAAGTGTGAACTATCAATTAAGAAATACAAATGTTGATCTTAATAGTAAATATACCCTTACAAAACATCAAGATAGTTCTTAATTATGATTGGACAAAACAATAGCACTTTTTGCCTTATGAGCTCGAAACGTTTATCATTTTATCTTAAGTTATACCCAATTCTTGTGTCTAACAACATAATGACATAAACAAACATTTAGACCACTTTTGTTCCATCAGTGCATCTTATAAAGTAAAGATGAGATTGGAGTTTCCCAGAAAATATAAGAGCCAGTAAAACTATATGAGCATTACTGTGGGATACGAGGACTTAATCTTTTCAGTGCGGGAACCGAATTTTGAAGGCCTTTTCAAACAGTTTGGATCCAGATGAGACGCCACAAAACGTGGCGTCTCATCTGGATCCAAACTGTTTGCTATTCTGATAGTATTCTTTGAAAAAAATCGAAGAAAATGCTAATTTTAGAAATTCAGCAGACGACATTTTAGCAGAAGACAAATTACCCAGCATGCAAAGGGTTAATGCATGTGCTAAAAGTCTTGTCCCTGAATAGCCTGCGCAGTTCTAACAGGCTAATCAGGGACAATACTTAAAGAAAAAAATAAGATTTTTCACTAAATATGCTGCAAACTGCCCAGGCTAACCTGGGACGACACTTAACGCTCATGCATGAAGCCATATTAATGTTCACAGGAGATAAAGCAGTCTCAGCAGGATGAGTTCCTCAGTGGTCGCCAGGAGGACGAGATGGAGATGTCAGAGGAGGACGACAGTGGGGGGCCCTCCAACAGCAAGAAGGCCAAGAGGCCTGATGTGAATGAGTACAGTACCAACCAGTATGTCGAGAGTAAGTACCAACCAGTATGCAGAGATTAAGCATAGCAATTTTAAGCTCATCTATTTTAAAAAAAAAAATTATGAGCTATTGACATCACCTTGGCGTCGGCGTCAGCATCTGTGCGGCGTCCGGTTAAGTTTTGTGTTTAGGTCCACTGTTCTCATAAAGTATCAAAGCTATTGCATTCAAACTTGGTACACTTACTAACTATCATGAGGGGACTGGGCAGGCAAAGTGAGATAACTCTGGCTGGCATTCTGACAGAATTATGGGCCCTTTTTATACGTAGAAAATTGAAAATTTGGTTAAGTTTTGTGTTTAGGTCCACTTTATTCCTAAAGTATCAAAGCTATTGCTTTCATACTTGCAAGCTTACTAACTATCATAAGGGGACTGTGCAGGCAAAGTAATGTAACTCTGACTGGCATTTTGACAGAATTATGGCCCCTTACTACGAAAATTGAAAATTTGGTTAAGTTTTGTGTTTTGGTCCACTTTACTCCTAAATTTTAATTTTACTTTTGAAAGATCATCTAATAATTGACCACACCCTCAAACTATACCCCCTCTCACCACCCTATCCCCCCAGCCCCCCCTCCCCCCAAAAAACATGGTTAAAAAACACAAATATTTCTGAAAGACCGTCCAAACCATCCCACCCTAGAATCCCCCCCCCCCCCCCAAAAAAAAATTGTTTGCATTTTTTTCGTTTAAAAAGAAAAGTAGATGAGCTATTTGCACCCGCTAGGCGGTGCTCTTGTTATTTATTTGAGTTGATGCCGTATTTAACAGAGTTTCAATCATTTCATGGTGCTTTGTTTATCCAGAATACAAACATTTGAAATGCTAGTTCAGCCATGAAATCTCTGTTTGAAATCAATAAAAATATCAATGTATGTTCAAGTAATTATACCTCCACAAACGAAGTTTAGGGGGGTATATAGGAGTGAATTTGTCTGTCGGTCGGTCCGTATTAAGTGTCCGCTCTCTAATTCAAGTAGTTTTTATCCGACCTTCACCAAACTTGGTCAGAAGTTGTATCTAGATGATGTCTAGGTCAAGTTCGAATATGGGTCATGCCGGGTCAAAGTTTGAAGACCAAGACCAAGTTTGAACATGGGCTGTCTGGCCAAAACTAAGTCACGGGTTAACTTAGTGCGTTTTTTAACATTCAGCATGGTGTCCGCTCTCTAACTCAAGTAGTTAATATCAGATCTTCACCACGCTTGGTCAGAAGTTGTATCTAGATTACGTGTCGGTCAAGTTTGAACATGAGCCATGCCTGGTTGAAAACAAGGTCACGGGGTCACTTAGTTGAGCATGGTGTCCGCTGTTTTTTGTGAAGACAACATGCAAAATATTCTGTGTCAATGCGGCATGTGGGGGTATTCTTTACGTCTGTGACAAAGCTCTAGTTTTTGTTTGATATGCTTAGTAGGGTGACATTAATAGCAGTGACCTAGTCCCTTTGTCAGTCATTCTTTTTTCAGTGTGTTTTTCTAAACACTTTCAGATATTTACCAGATTTTTAGTATGTAAGTCAACCTGCATGATCAAGTTTGAGTTTCATGTCAGTCAAATTATTTTTAGCAAATGCTTCCATATATTTGCCTGATTTTTGGTATGTGACTCCGTCTACATGACTTACAGATCAAGACTGAGGTTTGTTCCATTGATTTTAGAAGAATTTATGGGCCTTGGACTAAGAAATTTTCTTTAAAATAATACTTTTCCTGATTTTTTTGGAAAAATGCTGTCAGATACTGACCCTATTTTTGGCAAAACGAGTTCAGATCCCTATTATTGCTGTGTGTGTCTACCTACATGACCTACATAACAAGTTCAAATGTGTTTCAAAGAATTTTTACCAATGTACATGCTAGTTTCAGCCATGAAATGTGTATATGAAATCAATAAACGTACCTGTTTATGTCTAAATTTAATTGCATTTCTTTCTTTCCCTCGGCGAATGCAGAAGAATGAAACCTTTGCGTTGTCCTTCACCAGTCTGTCTGACACTAACTAAAGACTTTACCATGAAGATTCTTTTTGTGCTCCCCCAAAATTCTTAATTTGGGGGGAGCATATAGTCGCCCCTTCGTCTGTCTGTCCGTGTGTCCGTCCGTGTGCCCGTCCGTGCACAATTTTTGTCTGGGCTATTTCTCAGCAACTAATGACCGAAATTCAATGAAACTTTATGGGAAGCTTCACTACCAAGAGGAGATGTGCATATTATCAGCGGGTTCTGGTCGGATGATTTTTCACAGAGTTATGGCCCTTTGAAATTTTCTTTAAAAAAATTCTTGTCCCCCCCAACTAATGTGCCCTCAAGACGTTTCCTTTTATCTGAATATATAGTGCAATATTGTGCCAAAAAAAACCTTTGGGGAGCATCACCCATCTCCGACGGTTTCTTGTTTCTATAGATATCAATGAGGAGAAGTTCCATGCACAAATTTTAACAAAGAGGCTAATCAGGGATGACACTTTCTGCCTCAACTTTAATTTCACAAAGAAAACCCCCCCTCCCCCCCCCCCCCCCCCCCAAAATAAAATGAAAAATCAGAAAGAAAGCAGAAATTTTTGTCCCAGATGAGCTTGTACAGTCTACACAGGCTTATCTGGGACAACACTTAACACATGTGCATTAAACTGAATGTTACCAGAACATGACACATATATTTATAGTGGAGAGTAGTCTAGCAATAGTTGTGTTAAAGAATGCAAAGCTTTCTAAAGCAGCAGATTAATGACCAGGGCTTGCGCTGTTGTTGGCCATTTGAGCCATTTGCGAAAATATTGACTCTTATTTAAAAATAGCTTGTTAATAAACCAAAAAGCTTAACACAAATATTTCTGAATTAAATGCATTATATTTACAGTGGCGAGTCGTCTAGCCCTTGTGAACAACTTGAAGGATGAGAACGATGAGTTGAAGTGTCAGCTGGAGGTGTACAAGAACGAGGTGGCCGTACTGAAGCAGGAGACTGGCACCTCCAGCACGGACAGGGAGAAGGAGGTCCGGTCTCTACAGATGGCCATGCAGGGCATGCAACAGGTGCGTGGGCAATGTGGATTGTTGAAGGTTTCAGTTGGTGGGGAATGCTGATTGTGAACGTTTCAGTTGAAGTAATAAATGGGTGGGGAAAGCTGAATGTGAAAGTTTAAGTGGGTGGGGAATACTGATTGTTAACATTTCAGTGGGTGGAGATTGATGACTGTTTAAGTTTCAGTGGGTGGGGAATGATGATTGTAAAAGTTTGAGAGGGCGTGGTAGGCTGATTGTGAATGTTTTTTTGTGGGTGCAACAAGTGGGTGGGGCATGCTGATTGTGAGAGTTTTATTTTGTGCAACAAATTGGTTGGGAATGCTGATTGTAAAGGTTTTACAGATGGTGGGGAATACTGGTTTTGAAAGTTTCAGTGGGTGAAACAGGTTGGGCAGGTAGGCTGATTTTAGATTTTGAAAATGTAAGTGGGTAAATAAGTGGGTAGGGAATGCACCTTGAAAGATTCAACAAGTGGGTGGGGAATGCTGATAGTAAAATTTTCAGTGATTGCATAAGTGGGTGGAGATTGCTGATGATGCACACATTGGGTTGGGAATGCTGTTTGTGTGATTAAGCCTTTTAACTTTAAGTTTTCGAAACCCGAGGTATTGTCATAGCCAGCTTGTCGTCCGCCATCCACCATGATAAAACCTTTACATTGGCTCTCAAATCAAAGTGCCTTCAACTACAACTTTAAAACTTCATATGTTGATGCACCTTGATGAGTTCTACACGCCACACCCATTTTTGGGTCACTAGGTCAAAGGTCAAGGTCACTGTGACCTAAACAAAATTAAATAAATTCTGACAAGCTTTCATTTATTCAAAACTGCACCGGCAGCCGAGCCTTGGCACCCGTTATGCGGTGCTCTTGTTTTGGATTAATATTTTTTGGTAAGAACTTTGGTATGCTGTTTTTATGGTAAATGACTTCAGACTAGGCTCTCAATAGCCCTTTTCAAAATTTCTTGTACATATCATTAGAAGAAATTTTGTAAGTACACCAAAACAGATTTATTATAAGGTTAAGGTTTTGTCGATTCTCTTTAATAAGTTCTATTTCGCCAATTGTACCATCTGATGCTGTTATTGCTGTTTTTTCCATTATAGCAACTGATCACGGTCCGTAATGAACATATGGAGTACAAGAAGAAAATGGAACAAGAGAAATCCTCCTTGGTGCTGGAAAAGCAGATTGCCTTGGACAAATATGAGAACCTGAAATCTGAGAAACTGAGATCTGAACAGCAAGGCACAACAAGCAAAAATGACGAAGATAACCAGACGGAGGAAAAAGACAAAGCAGTAAAATATGTTTGGGTAATTTTGGATAAAAAGCAGGCTTGGTACTATTCAGGTCTAGTCCTGATATCAGGCTTTTAAATTCTTGATTTTCCTTATATGTTTATATTGAATAAACAGATTTCATGCTTTTAAATTCTTAATTTCCCCTGTATGTTCTTATTGAATAAACAGATTTCATGCTTTTAAATTCTTAATTTCCCCTATATATTCTTATTGAATAAACAGATTTGATGCTTTTGAATTCTTAATTTCCCCTATATATTTATATTGAATAAAAAGATTTCAGGCTTTTTTTAATGCAACATTCAGGTTTGACATGTCTTAGTAATTGCCAGCCAGAACCGGGCTTAAAGATAATGTCTGGAATAAAAATGACCCTCATTTTGGAAAATGGATTTTACTAGCAATCCAAGTCCATTGAAACAAATATCAAAAGTTATCAATTAATAGGAATAAAATTCATGGCACTCGTACAGGATTCCTTCCACCTAATTTTGGTCTATTATATGACAGTGTGTACTCTGTGTTAAGATAGTTATGAACCAAAATCAGATGTGTTCTTGTACCCCCAAAACACTAATTCTTGGTATCCATTGAACAGTCTTAATTTGGTGTTTCAAATGTTCTGACAGTAATTGTCTGTATTAACATTTTATCATACATTATTAAAAGTGACTTAGATCTCATATCAATGTGATTGTTTCCTTGTTTCATTAGCAGACTGACCAGTCCAGTAAGGTTGGGGATGACACCATCAGCAGCACTGGCATACACTTCTCTGACAAAGAGGCACAACTTGTTGGTACGAGGGTTTACTTTATAACATTTTTATTATTATTTCCTTGGCGAAACAAACCAGTTAGAAGGGGCTTACTAATTGACGATCTATTGCCGTGGTTTAAGTATGTAAAGCATATTGACACTTTTGTCAGTTGTGATATATACTGCCTCAGTGCATAAAATAAAGTATGTGTGATATACAACTTAGGTGCTATACATTTTGGCTGTAATAGCCTTCCCCTATACAATGTTTCCTGCAAATAGAACATATATACAAATTTCCTCATTAATCTAGCTGCCTACCACAAATATATGGGGCCATTGTCTAGTGGGTCCATGCTTATAGTAAATTGTAACACAGATCTCTATAACTTAAACAAAATAATTTCAAGGTACAAGCAGGAATTGCCTCTTGTAAGTACCAATGCTAATTTAAATCCGACAAGTAAAGTTAATAATGATTGTTTAAGAATTGTTGTTGGCACAATATTGTTTGTAACCCTAGTTGTTTTTATAACACAAATCTAGCTTATTTTCGATAAAATACATCCCTACAACTTATCCCATATTTTTCTATTTCCGTCCCTACAACTTATCCCATATTTTTTTATTGCCGTCACTACAACTAATCCCGTATTTTTCTATTGCCTTCCCTACAACTAACGCCATTTTACTCTATTGCAGGCCTGGTGTGCTGCTTCCTTCACGTACATCCCACGGGAGCCTCGATTGACTACATCTGGTCGTACCTTCACCGCCTCGGCGTATCGTGCCGGGTGAGCGAGCTGGAAACCCTGCTGGAGAAGATCCCTGTCATCTTCCGACAGGAGCTCAGCGGAGTCGGGGCGACCATCGAACGTAGATGGCACTTCACAGGATACAAGAACCTTAGCCCTACTACTGGTCTTTAATGTGTGCGGTGCCGTGGGGTTGAACTGGTCATTTTGTTAGTGATAGTCTTGTGAGACAAGCACTCAAAAGCGAAATGTTGAAAGTATTGTTTACTGATTGAAAGATGTGTAGCGATGAAATGAATGATACTGTGAAGTCATTTACATCCGTTGACATATCATGGTTATGAAAAAAGAACAATATCGTCTGCAAGTCATGGTTATTCGAAAACTTGTTTGTGTTCATGTTTATTCGTGGATTTCTGATTATGGACTAGAAAGAGAAAACAGAGAAATTTGCTTTGGTCATTTTTGGGGGGTATTTTTGTAAAAATTGTGGATTGGTCCAACCAGGAAATTTACGAAAATTAATGTCACAGTAATAATAATGATTTCACAGCACTTTGAAAACTGAATACAGAAATGCTTACACGTTTTCTTATAAAACTAGTTTAGAAGACTGTACATCAGGAACCTTTTTGGATTCAGATATAATCATGTGTTCAATGCCAAGATGAAGGGTACATTCTGAACACAGAAGTATTAAACCTTGTGGTTTATGTTGGAATATGTGAAATGACCGGGTGTAATAAAACCATTGTTTATGCTTTTTGATAATTTTTGATTGTATAATTAATTTTTATGAAGTATTTTGCATAATTTTATTAAACATGAATGATAAAGACTAAAGCATTATGTTATATCCAGAAATGACACCCCTTGGCACATTTAGATTTTATTCCTGTCCAATGCCATTGTATAGCGTTTGCTATTATGTTGAATAGTAACGGGCAAAATGCTAAATGTAAAAATTCTTCATGATTTGAATTCCCAGAATATTCGACCAAGTGCCATATTGCACCGTACAATTGCAAGTTAAGTGTGTATAATTTACAAGTTATTGATTTGATTCATTTGTTAAGTGCATCTTAATTGTACAACAATACAGAACTGTACATGTAATTGTCTTGAAGAAGTTCGCATACCAAACAATGGTCTATTTGTATATTTACTGGTGAGAAGATACTCATATTGCCCATTTTTGTTTCATTGTGTAGTGTACTATCTAGTGTTTGTAAATATGCCATGTTTGATTTTACACTGTATCATCGAGACTTTCAAACTAGGGTTGTTGCAAAAGATTTATGTAAAAGTGAACTATTGCCAAAGTTCCCCATAAAATTACCTACAATTACACAGTCGACCACAGACAAGTAATCAAGGACCAAAATGTACATACAAAAAAGATGCTTGTGAATCATGCAAGCAAATTTAATTTTGTATTAACTCTTTCAGTGCGGGAACCGAATTTTGAAGGCCTTTGCAAACAGTTTGGATCCAGATGAGACGCCACAGAACGTGGCGTCTCATCTGGATCCAAACTGTTTGCTATTCTGATAGTATTCTTTGAAAAAAATCGAAGAAAATGCTAATTTTAGAAATTCAGCAGACGACATTTTAGCAGAAGACAAATTTCCCAGCATGCAAAGGGTTAAGAAGTACTACTTGTATGTATGACTGTAATGATTTCTTGTTGTTGTTATGAGGGATCATTTTTAGTTTCTGAATGTTGTAAGATTAAATATTTTTTGCTTAAGACAAATAAAACATAAAGGAATAAGCATTGTTGTCAATAACTTTAGGAATAATGTTCCATTTATTATTGTTTATTGGTTGATAAACAATTATTTGGGATTTTCACTAAGATTTGTTTATTGGCTGCTTAACCATATTTGTGATTTACATGATCTTACATAATATTTTAACTGCGGAAAGAGTAGCTGTGGTTTTAGCTCACCTGAGCACAATGTGCTCACAGTGAGCTTTTGTGATCGCCTTTTGTCTGTTGTCGGTCATGCATCATGCGGCGTCAACCCTTGCCTTGTAAACTTTCTAGAGGCCACATTTATTGTCTGATCTTTATGATATTTGGTCAGATGATTTGTGCTAATGATATCTTGGACAAGTTTGAAAATGGTTCCGTTTGATTGAAAAATACGGCCACCAGGGGGAAGGGTTGATTTTCCTTAAATGGCTATAGTAAAACCTTGTTATAACTCTAAGAGGCCACATTTATTGTCAAATCATCATCAGAAGATTTGTCCCAATGATATCTTAGACGACAAAAATGGTTCCAGTTGCTTGAAAAACACTCTTGAGGCCAAATTATTGTTCCATCCTCATGAAACTTGGTCAGAACCTTTTTTCCCAACGGTATCTTGGACGAGTTTAAAATTGGGTCCATTCGGTTGAAAATCATGTCTGCAAGGGGGCAGGGCATATTTCCTTATATGGTATTACTTAAAACTTGTTAACACTCTTTAAGTCACATTGATTATCAAATCTTTATGAAACTAAATCAGAACATTTGTTTTAATGACATCTAGGATGAGTTCAAAAATGGTTCTTGTCTGTTGAAAAACATGGAATTAATCCTTATATGGCTATAGTAAAACCTTGTAAGACACTCTAAAAGTTACATTTATAGTTCACTCTGCATGAAACTTGGTCAGAACATTTGTTCTAATGATATCTTGGGCTGCACAGAACAGGTCTGTTCCTTTGTATCTCAGGTGAGCGACTTTGAGCATTTCAGGTTTTCTTGTTCAGCTTGTGTGCTCACTATTTAGACTCCTTTTTTGTTGGTTATCAACCTGGTCTAGCGGATATCAAGGATCACAAGTGTTCATATATAAGATATTTTCACAAATGGCTCTGCCTTTTAAGTAATGGGTAAAAGATCAAGATGACAGCTGAGTGTATTACAATATTGGTTTCCGCAAAATGTCTAGAGAACACCGTAACCTATGTTCATCAAACTTGATTGGCTGGTAGGAAAGATGTATATTGGTTTTGAGAAATTTAGGTCAACCTGTCAAAGGTAAAGTTTTAAGAATGTGTGAAACATTAACAGTATTTTCACACAATATCTAGAGAATGTTCAGATTCATTTATATGAGCTGTGCTCTGTGAAACAGGCTTGTAATACATGTGCGTTAAGTGTCGTCCCAGATTAGCCTATGCTGGAACAACACTTTCCGCTTTTTATTATCTTTCTTTGTTTCAAGCAAGTCTTTTCTTAGCATAAAACCAGTCTAGGTGGAAAGTACGGTGCCTGATTAGCCTGTGCAGACTGCACAGGCTTATCTGGGACGATACTTTATGCAGATGCGTTAAACCTCCTTTTCACAAAGCACTGCTCATGTGATCTTTGAGAGTCCTAACAAAGATTGAGATTCCTGATAAAGACTTCTAATGATGGGGAAAAGCAATATTTCAAGACTGCAATAGTCCTGCAGGACGAGTGCCTTACCATTTTTACTCATCCTGCAAACACATGCACTCAAATATGTGTGCAATAAAGATTGCAAGGGGTTAATATGACTAACAGGGTCCTATATCACTGCTGATATGCTGTGTTCTCAGATTATTGTTGCCAGCTGATCACAATTATATTATACTAATAAATCCAGTTTATTAACTTGGCGGTTTATGCCTTTAAAATATAGATTTTAAGACTCGATACAAGTGACTTTATGATCGTACATCCACTGATTTGTTTTTCTTTTTTTCAATGTTTGCTTTCTGTTTTGGACCTTTCAACCTTCCCCCCATCCCCTTTAAAGAACGTGTGTATGTCTGACATTTTACAGACTAAATTCATACTGGTTTAATAACCAAAATAGCTGTTAGATTGGGACACAGTTTTCCATAGCAACATGCACCTGCTGTATGAAATTAACAATGACAACTTCCAGTCCAATCGAGTTCTAATTTCGGAATAGATATGCATTTAGAAATAGTATTTTTAATTTATTAAACAAAAGAGTCTCACTAGTCAGAAAATACATGTTGATAACTCGTCCTGTATGGCGAGAGATTTAGGTAAATTCACTCATCCTAAAAATGTGGAATTTTTGTCCCCTGCCTATTGGTTTTCAAATTAAATGTTTAGGTTAACGGAAACATTTGCTGCAATGTGAAGGGGAGGATTATAGGTTTTACAATTCTTTTGTTATTTTAGTAAGTAATTGTCTTATACAAAGAATAATAACAAACACAATAAATAAAACATACTGTCTGATAAATGTTCATGTTTATTTCATGCTTTTTGACAATAGGTCATACATATTTAAATATAATCAAGAGTTGAACAGTCAGACACAAGTCAGCTTTATATTTGTTTAAACTGCATGTATCTACTTTGACATTAACATTTGTTGAAATAAAGTTTTTTCTGAATACCTTTAAAATGTTTGTCTTGAACTTAATGGTGTACACTCCTAAATTATAAAATAAACTTAATATAAATTTCAGTTCTCGTCCTAACTGGAAATCATGTTAATAACCACATACAAAATTACAAGTAGTCCATACAATCTATGTATGATGTATATATTTTGACAAACCCACCATGCCAGTTTTACTGAACTTGAATTAGTCAGAATTTTGTTCATGATTGCTTACGAAAAGACTGCTCAAATAAGGCCCTGATTGCCTGTATAATTGCGAATGGAATAAGTATTTATGGTGTCAACTCCAAAGCAAGGTAGCTTCAAATTTCAATCTTGCACTGTTAAATAGGTCTTATTAAGGAATCGGGTATAACAGCTTCCTTTGGAACTATGCAAACATAAGTATCAAGTATCAAAACAGTTCTTTTCATGCTAACTTAATCCTAAGTTAGTGACTGGATGTTTCAAGTTTTTAAATGGTGGAAGTCAAAGGCAAAAGTGTTCCAAGGACCATAATTTGTTTAGAACACTTGCAATTCTAAGAACTAACTCTTCAACACTTATATATTTCAAGGACAATAACTCTTATTTAACACTCTTACATTTTAAGGAACACAACTCCCTTAACATACACACATTCAAATGACCATAACTCTGTCAACACTGACATATTCCACAGGCAATAACTCCCTGGATCAAGTGTGTGTTGCGTTCTAAGGTCCATAACTCCCTGTAAAAAGTTGTGTGTTGTGTTTTAAGGTCCATAACTCCCTGTACCAAGTATGTGTTTTGTTCTAAGGTCCATAACCCCCAGTATCAAGTGTGTGTTGTGTTCTAAGGTCCATAACCCCCCATATCAAGTGTGTGTTGTGTTCTAAGGTCCCTAAATCTGCGTCACAAGCTCAGGAGATCCCAGGCTCTTGTTTTACAATGGAGACTTGAGTGGATTGATCAGGGGTGGTAAACATGTGCAAGGTGTTCATTTGCACTTGAGCGGTCTGGGCCTGAGAGCTTGGCATCACGACGATCTTCTGTGCGACAGACGACGGATTGACCAGACTTTGTGGAGTGCCAGGTAACACCTGAAATGTATTTAATATTTATTGCAACTGTTTTCAGACCGTTTATAAGCTATTCATAAAAAAATGACAAGATTTATCAGTCACCAGTTCATATTAGTATGTGATACAAATATGATATGATAGATACTTGATAGAAAAAAAATAGATGTTTTGCTATGCCAAAAGCAAGTTTTTTTCTTTTTCTTGCTTGAAAACCTGTAAGTTTTTAACTCTAAATCTTAAAAGACAAAAATATTAGTATATTCAAACTAAGTTGAGCATCAATATTCAAGATAACATACCAAATTTAATACATCTGGATGTTGCATTTTTAGAGATGTAAATTTTTGCTTACTAAGTTAATAGTAACAAGAGATGTGTTTGTCAGAAACACAATGCCCCCTACGGCGCCGCTTTGAAGCCATATATTTGACCTTTGACCTTTGACCTTAAAGAATGACCTTGACCTTTCGCCACTCAAAATGTGCAGCTCCATGAGATACACATGCATTCCAAATATCGAGTTGCTATCTTCAATATTGCAAAAGTTATGACCAAGGTTAAAGTTTTGGGACAGAATGACAGAGGGACAGAATGGCAGACAGACAGGCCAAAAACAATATCCCCCCGATCATTCGATCCGGGGGCATAAAACTATTAATGTTACAGAAGTTAAAGGGGCATTACTTTTGTTATTGTTTTGACAGTAAAGATAAACATTGTCCATTCCTAAATTCATGTAATAAGGAAGAATGCCTTCAAGTTTGTTGTATGTTGAAAAGGGTAGGAGAGTGCCTGCAGACAAGTTTGAGTAAACAGACAGATCAGTTTACAGATCAGTTTACAGATGTCCATGGTGACTCCAGTATATATCCCCTTTTACCTTGTAATGTGGGGTACAAAAATATTTTCAAACTGATTTAAGGCAGCTGTTAAAGCCTCTATAACGCTCAAAATCAATGAAAATTTTGTAAAGTATTTCGTAAAATAAAGTTTACACCTAAACAATCAGTGTTCCTTATAGCAATAGCCACAATTTAAACGCTAAATGTGGTATGATTACATAGATTTTTGTAGATACAAAATGCTTGTTTTTATTTATTTTTGACACAATTAATTCCATTTTAATTTCCCACGAAATATCTATTCATAAGACACACAAACACTAAAATGGTACCATGAAAGTGTTCATCTGTCATATGAATAGATATTGTTGCAGGATATTAAAATGGAATTAAATATGCAAAACAAATAATAAAAATAACCATTTTGTATCTACAAACATCTATTTTACCAGACCACATCTGGCGTTGAAATTTCGGCAATTGCCATAAGGAAACTGATTTTTAATTTTTTAACTTTTTTTTACAAAATATTGTACGAAAGTTTCGTTGATTTTGAGTAGTAATGGGGCTTAAAAGTGTTAATTGTTTCATTTAAAACAAGTATTTGAATTGTTATACTTATTGGAGAATTGCCATGACATATTGTGCATTTCAGCTTATTTATTCCTGGTTCATTTTACTTCACAGTGAGCATAAAAATCTGTTCTATACCTTTACAATGGAAGTGCCTGCAGGTGATTGCATGGGCATAGAGGCCCTGGGTTGTTGCATGATGACAAACTTCTGTCCGGGAGTGGAGCCGATACTGGGGGTGGTGGGGGTGCGGGGGATGGCCAACCCGGCTGGGAACTGGGCAGATGTGGGTGTCTGAGGCGTGGACAGGGAACCTGGACCACCAATCAGTATGTGGGACTTGGCCTAGAATGTGAATACCAAACACTTTACTACACAACTACCAAGGCCATTGCACATTTTCGTTTTAACTAAAATTAGGATATTGTTTAACATTTTTGGCTAACCAATACTTCAAAATTCAGAATAAAAGTGGATAGGGAAATGAACTAAATGTAAGCAAATATTTTTAAATTGTGTTTTCTGTTTGTTTGATTCTTTACCTTCCAATACCCAAAATTTAGGCTATAATTTTAGACAAATATATAATTATAGAATGGGAATCTTGCCGAAAAAAAATTACCCCAAAAACCCAGTATTATTCATGTTGAGGCATGTTCTTTTATTGATATTAAACTTCAGAGGAGTAAAATGTAATGACCTACTTAAGAATGGCCATACAAGCTTCACAAAAACTCTTAATCTCTAAAAAAATTGCCTTAATTTTTTAGATTCTACTTTTTAGCACAGTCACATCTTATTTGACATAAGCATACATGTATGGTTTTGCAAAATCCTCTGATTTCTTGTACCAAATTTTTAAATTCATCTGCTATGTTCTTTTCAAACTTCTTTTTTTCTGGAGGACTACACAAATCTTCAGTTATTCCAACATAGCCCATTACATGTTTACCAAATATACATAAAGGGAACCAGCTCTAGCTGCTCCAGGTTATGAACAGGAATCTTCAGTTATTCCAACATAGCCCATTACATGTTTACCAAATATACATAAAGGGAACCAGCTCTAGCTGCTCCAGGTTATAAACAGGAATCTTCAGTTATTCCAACATAGCCCATTACATGTTCACCAAATATACATAAAGGGAACCAGCTATAACTGCTCCAGGTTATGAACAAGAATCTTCAGCACATTCAGAGAAATTCAGGATCCAGTTATATGTAAGATACTTTTCTACTTTTTACAGACTGACAGACAGATAAAAGAGAAACTAATTGGCTCATGAGGGACGACACTTTCTGCCTAAACTTGTTTTCTTTTTGTTTAGAATAGACTTCCTTTAAAGGAAAAATTTCATAAGAGCCCAAAGCCTTGTTCCTGATAAGCCTGTTCAGACTGCGGACTGCATAGGCTAATCTGGGAGGACACTTTACACACAATAAGCCTGTTCAGACTGCGGACTGCACAGGCTAATCTGGGAGGACACTTTACACACAATAAGCCTGTTCAGACTGCGGACTGCACAGGCTAATCTGGGAGGACACTTTACACACAATAAGCCTGTTCAGACTGGGGATTGCACAGGCTAATCTGGGAGGACACTTTACACACAATAAGCCTGTTCAGACTGGGGATTGCACAGGCTAATCTGGGAGGACACTTTACACACAATAAGCCTGTTCAGACTGGGGATTGCACAGGCTAATCTGGGAGGACACTTTACACACAATAAGCCTGTTCAGACTGCGGACTGCACAGGCTAATCTGGGATGACACTTTACACACAATAAGCCTGTTCAGACTGCGGACTGCACAGGCTAATCTGGGAGGACACTTTACACACAATAAGCCTGTTCAGACTGCGGACTGCACAGGCTAATCTGGGAGGACACTTTACACACAATAAGCCTGTTCAGACTGCGGACTGCACAGGCTAATCTGGGAGGACACTTTACACACAATAAGCCTGTTCAGACTGGGGATTGCACAGGCTAATCTGGGACGACACTTTACACACAATAAGCCTGTTCAGACTGGGGATTGCACAGGCTAATCTGGGACGACACTTTACACACAATAAGCCTGTTCAGACTGCGGACTGCACAGGCTAATCTGGGATGACACTTTACACACAATAAGCCTGTTCAGACTGCGGACTGCACAGGCTAATCTGGGATGACACTTTACACACATGCATTAAAATTCAGTTTTCATAAAACAAGGCTCAATTAATCTTGAGGTCAAAATATAAATTTCCCTGATGTCTTATTTTTTAAATTTATAATCAACCAACACAAACAAAAAGCGGCTTTCCCTGATGTCTTTTTTTATACTTATATTCAACCACCACAAACAAAAAGCGTCATTTATAGTTGTATACCGTACCGGTGTGATCTGCAAGGTGGGTTTCTGCTGTGTGGAGGTAGACCCCACGCTGGAGGTAGAAGAGCTCCTCTCCTTCATCACAGCTGCGTGTAGAAGGGGGCCCAGGTAGCCGTACTCTGTCGTATAGTCCTCCACAGTGTCCGCCAGGGCTCGATGGGACTTCAGCACAGGTGGGATGTACTTCTGTGGAAGCAAATGAGCTTTATTCTTATAAAATGGGGTTAAATACATGTGCGTAAAGGGCTGACCCAGACTAGCCTGTTGTGCCTGTCATTCTCTTCTTTTGAATGCCAAGATTCCTAAATTATTGTTGTTATATTTACTTGAAATTTATTAGGAAAATTGTATCTTCCAACTCTGAAGAGTGTCTCGGATGACGCCCCTCTCAAGTTTTTTTTTTAATAAATAATTTTTAAAAAGCTTAACCCATTTATGCCTAGCGTCTAGAAAAATGGCCTTGGCAAACAGCGTAGACCCAGATGAGACGCCGCATGATGCGGCGTCACATCAGGGTCTGCGCTGTTTGCTTGAAGGAATTTCTGTAAGAAATATTCTAAATATAGAAATAAATATACTAGACATCCCTAATTTTGGAAATAAATTGATCCACTTTAGAAGGATGGGAGAGTCCACTAGGCATAAATGGGTTAACAATTAAGGATACTCTGAATTAAAAGCTGGTTGGCATCATTTGCACTAGGTCCTTATTACCAGTAAATTGAGTTATTTGTTCACAGATTAATTGTATCACTACATTAACATGAATGGCAAAGAAAATAAAAGATCTTTAATCATGATCATTATATGAAACCATTAATAAATGCAATTAGCAACATTGGAACACGCCAAATAAGCAAACAAGTGTAAAATCAAAATTTTATTTCATTAAAAGTCTAATGATTGGTAGTTCGAGAAAAAAAAGGAAACTTTCGTAAATAGAAACACATTATAACCTACCCCTGCCACTTTCTTGATGTTCTCAGCTGCAATCCTGTCCGCACCGTTGATGATTGGACCCTCTAGAGCAAGCTTCACTCTATCCCCGATCATCAGAATGTTGGGGATCACAAAGGAGTTTATCACCTGAACATGATACAATTACCAGTTCATATGTTATTATTTTGAAATAGTTATTTAAAACAAGAATCTAGTTCTGTGTCTGACAACTAAACAAATTATAGAAGCAATTTGTGCCGGTGCTAGAGAAAATGGTTTATCCAGAGAAAATGGTTTATCCAACATCTTCTGTCGCAGATAGAAGGGTTCCAATATTGACTGGTTGTTTTATTGCCATCATGATAGACTGAAACTAGCAGATGTCAATACAATTAACAATGTGCTTTAAAATTAACAACAGTACACAAATACTGTATTCCTTTTTTCATTATGCAAATCATAAAACCAAAATATGTTTTTATCAAAATAATAAAAAAACGTATTAAAAATTTTATGCCATAAAAACTTAATGAATTCACATTAATTGCAAACGAGAATCTTTTCATGACTATTGAATGAAATTTAATTGATGTTCTTTAATAGTTTACAAAAATCTTTTCAAAATATATAGCACACAATTAGATGTAAATGGATCAACAAAGTTTTTTCTACAAACCCACTTAATTTATGGGTACACACAATGCTGAACCACAGTACCAATGGTAATTTTTAATTTTAATAAGATAATTACATGTAGGTTACATATTGCAAATGATGTTGAGCAGATTTTAAATGGGCCAGCTTTGTTTGTATCCACAAATTAGTATTTTTTCTTCAAAATCTAGCAAAGGCCTGAGTTAAGTCCATTTCATAGGGTCTGAAAGCATAATTTATCACCTACCTACCTCTGGCCCTAGTTCCCCCAGGCCCGACACTGCCCCATATCTAAGGCACCTACCTCTGGCCCTAGTTCCCCCAGGCCCGACACTGCCCCATATCTAAGGCACCTACCTCTGGCCCTAACTCCCCCAGGCCCGACACTGCCCCATATCTAAGGCACCTACCTCTGGCCATAACTCCCCCAGGCCCAACACTGCCCCATATCTAAGACACTTACCTATGGCCCTAGTTCCCCCAGGCCCGACACTGCCCCATATCTAAGGCACCTACCTCTGGCCCTAACTCCCCCAGGCCCGACACTGCCCCATATATAGTAGCCAGGGCTGCCTTCTCTGAGCGCAAGGCTCGACAGAACGTCTTGGTTACCCTAGGCTGAATGTTGTTCACATTGTTGTGGAAATTCCTGAAAGATCACGTACAGTAATGTTGGATGCTTGTGGAATGGAACTGAAGACCAAACACAGTTGTGGTTTATTGCAAAGTGATCCTTACTGGCAAACATTCAACACCATACAAAGTAAAGTAACCATTAGTTACTGTTAAATCAATATAAATCAGTATGCACATAATTTTTTAGCAAACTGTTTCTTTAAGACAAGAGGGTCAAGATTATGAACCAGGTTTCTTATTCCAAGTTAAGAGCAACACCCTCTGACTGGGAATTTGTAACAAATCAAAACGATATACAAAATTTGTATGGAAGAGGGTTATGTAACAAACATTTGCCTGTAATTATATTGCAATCCAGCCAGTTTGTTCTTGCCAAGCAGATTTTGAAAGTTTCTCAGTAGTTGCATACTTGCATTTCTGTCTGTAATTATATTGCAATCCGGAAAATTTGTTCTGGCCAAGGAGACTATGAAAGTTTCCCAGTAGTTCCATACTTGCATATCTGTCTGTAATTATATTGCAATCTGGCCAGTTTGTTCTTGCCAAGGAGACTATTAAGTTTCCAAGTAGCTGCATACTTGCATATCTGCCCATTGAGTCGGGCTGCAAAGTCTCTCAGGGCCCAGTGGTTGTCCACGTCTGGTCTCATACACAGCTGCTTGCTGACGATACACGAGATAACCCCTGGCAGGAACTCGTGCAGCTGTCACAATGTACACAACAACAACAACCTTAGTAATGTACAAGATAATGTAAAAGCTTTTGAAATCAGGGCTATAGATAACAAGCGTATTTGCATTATTACACATTAAAATAACCAAAAAAGTAATTAAATTCAAAACAAAGCTACAAAAATGCAAATAAAAATGTAATAATGTAATTCTTGTGAAAAAACCTTGGGTCCCGAAATGCTATTCTTACAATCACAGGGCGTATTTTACTAGACTGGTTATTTTCCGTACAAAAATGTACCGGATAGTTTATATGAAGAAAAGAGGGCAGTCTTTCCAGCAGTTATCAATCTATGGGGTAATATTGTAATTATTTGATACCCGTCCGATTTCTACTTTCATTTTCAAGGTATTCAACTAAAAATGACCCCATAACGGGGTGCATCGCATTGAACAGCCATAACTTCATCAATTGTGCAGCGATTTTCACGCACTCAGTCTTATTCAACGCAAAAATGAATGAACTTTGATCAGAAATTCAGTAATTGTTTATTGTTATGTACAGGTGCCTTTTTGAATTCCATTTGCGTAAATAATATAGTATCCTTTTTATTATATTATATATGCCATTCCCTAAACTAGAGCTTTGTCACAGACGTGACGTATACCCCCACGTGCCGCATTGACACAGACTATTTTGCATGCTGTCTTCACAAAACAAGAGAATCTAATTTATGGCAATTTTTAAGAATTATTATGCCATTATCATTTATGGCCATTTCAACTTTTAAAATCTTGAATTCTTTGGCATGAAATGCCGTCCAATGACTGTGAACAAAATTAATGTACAGAGTCATTTTAAAATCTCACCATTTTTTTACTTGAACTCCAAGTGTGACCTTGACCTTGGAGATATCGATGTAATTCTTTCGCATGACACATCCTCTAATGATTGTGAACAAATGTACCAGGTAATTTTAAAATCTCATTATAAATGACATAGTTATGGCCCGGAAAAGATCATTTATGGCCATTTTTGACCTTTGAACTCACAGTGTGACCTTGACGTTGCAGATATCGACGTAATTCTTTCGCGCGACACACCGTCCAATTATGGTGAACAAATGTGTCAAATGATTTTAAAATCCCACAATGAACAACATAGTTATGGCCCGGACAAGCTAATTTATGGCCATTTTTTACCTTTGCACTCAAAGTGTGACCTTGACATTGGAGATATCGACGTAATTCTTTCGCGTGACACAATGTGCAATGATAGTGAACAAATGTGCCAAATGACTTTAAAATCTCACAATAATGACAAAGTTATGGCCCGAGAAGATCATTAATGGCCATTTTTGACCTTTGAACTCAAAAAGTGACCTTGACCTTTGAGATATTGACGTAATTCTTTCGCGCGACACACTGTCCAATGATGACAAACAAATATGCCTAATGATTTTTAAATCTCACAATGAACAACATAGTTATTGCCCGGAGAAGCTCATTTTTTATCTTTAAACTCAAAGTGTGACCTTGACCTTGGAGATATTGACGTAATTTTTTCGCGCAACACACCGTCGATGATGGTGAACGAATTTGCCAAATGATTTTAAAATCTCACAATAAATGATAAAGTTATGGCCCGGACAAGCATTTGACCTTTGAACTCCAAGTGTGACCTTGACCTTTGAGATATTGACATACTTTTTTCACACAACACACCATCCCATGACAGTGAACAAATGTACCAAGTAATTTTTAAATCTAACAATAAATGACAAAGTTTTGGTCCGGACAAACTTTCGGTTTAAAACACACTAAGTGACCCTGTGACCTAGTTTTTGACCCGGCATGACCCATATTCAAACTTGACCTAGAAATCATCAAGATACAACTTGTGAACAAGTTTGGTGAAGCTCCGATGAAGTTTTGGGACAGACGGACCGACAAACCGACAGACAGACCGACAAAGTGACTCCTATATTACCAATGGTAATGAGGGTATAATTAACCCATTGAGCTAAAAACTGGGGGTGAAAAACCCAATTAAGCTCAAAAGTAGGGGGTGAAAATGTTTGCTAAAACTATTGAATTTACAAAAACCTTATTGTTGTGAAAAACAGGGGGTTATTACCCAAGATACCCCAAAAGTTATCTATAACCCTGTGAAATCATTGTTAAGTTATCAAAAACCAACAGTAAATAATTTTTTTATAAAGTATCGTATGAACATGGCTCGGGCAAACGAGGTTTGATGCAAAGTACCATACCAGTTTTTGCCTTTACAGTAAGCTATGGCAAATCATGTGCAGACCGCACAGGCTAATCATGGTCGGAACTTTCCATTTTTACAAGGAAGTGTCCTCTAAGAACAAATCCAGTCTAGGCAAAAAGTGTCGTCCATGATTAGCCTGTGTAGATTGCGTAAGCTACTCTGGATGCACACATAACACACATGCATTTAGCCTGTGTAGATTGCGTAAGCTACTCTGGATGCACACATAACACACATGCATTTAGCCAAGTTTGCCCAGAACGTGGCTACATAATTGTTTATTTATCATTAAACAACATTTAATTAAAGTTAATTTATTATGTAACATATGTCGATCTGAACAGTTTCATGGTATATAAAAAACATACTGCAGCAGAACTCCGTCTCTATCTAACATCCAATGAACACACCCACACCCCATTGCTTACATATTTCTCCAAGTATATTGTCTGATTCTCCATCAAGGCTTTCATCAGTCGCATCAGGTAGATCAACAGGGCCAAGTTGTTCTGTACTATGTTCACCTTTACCTGAAACACAAAACAACACATTTTCCTAAGCTCTTGGAAAATAGGGCCTAATGCATGGGCGTAAAGAGTCGCCACAGATTAGCATGTGCAGTCTGCACAAGCGAATCAGGGGCATCCCTTTCAACTTTTCTCGAGTTGTTCATTTAAGGAAATCTGTTCTAAACAAGAATCCAGTCAAGGTGGATAGTGTTGTCCCTGATAAGCCTGAGCACAGGCTAATCAGTGACAACACTTTACGCACACGCATAAAGCCCTGTTTAAGCCCACTTTATAAAGCCCTGTTTAAGCCCACTTTATAAAGCCCTGTTTAAGCCCACTTTATAAAGCCCTGTTTAAGCCCACTTTATAAAGCCCTGTTAAAGTCCACTTTATAAAGCCCTGCTTAAGCCCACTTTATAAAGCCCTGTTTAAGCCCACTTTATAAAGCCCTGTTTAAGCCCACTTTATAAAGACCTGTTTAAGTCCACTTTATAAAGCCCTGTTTAAGTCCACTTTATAAAGCCCTGTTTAAGCCCACTTTATAAAGCTCTGTTTAAGCCCACTGTGTAAAGCCCTGTTTAAGCCCACTTTATAAAGCCCTGTTTAAGCCCACTTTATAAAGCCCTGTTTAAGCCCACTTTATAAAGCCCTGTTTAAGCCCACTTTATAAAGCCCCGTTTAAGCCCACTTTTCCCAGAATGAGGCTAATAATTATAATTTTCTACAATTGCTTGATTGCAAATCTTCTTTTAAAGCCCCTGTGCACAAACAGACTTACTCCCTCAGACACAAATGCAGTGAAGTGTGGCACTCAAGACTTACACCCTCAGACACAAATGCAGTGAAGTGTGGCATTCAAGACTTACTCCCTCAGACACAAATGCAGTGAAGTGTGGTACTCAAGACTTACTCCCTCAGACACAAATGCAGTGAAGTGTGGCACTCAAGACTTACACCCTTAGACACAAATGCAGTGATGTGTGGTACTCAAGACTTACACCCTCAGACACAAATGCAGTAAAGTGTTGCATTCAAGACTTACTCCCTAAGACACAAATGCAGTGATGTGTGGCACTCAAGACTTACTCCCTCAGACACAAATGCAGTGAAGTGTGGCACTCAAGACTTACTCCCTCAGACACAAATGCAGTGAAGTTTGGCATTCAAGACTTACTCCCTCAGACACAAATGCAGTGAAGTGTGGCATTCAAGACTTACTCCCTCAGACACAAATGCAGTGAAGTGTGGCATTCAAGACTTACTCCCTCAGACACAAATGCAGTGAAGTGTGGCATTTAAGACTTACTCCCTCAGACACAAATGCAGTGAAGTGTGGTGTTCAAGACTTACACCCTCAGACACAAATGCAGTGAAGTGTTGCACTCAAGACTTACTCCCTCAGACACAAATGCAGTGAAGTGTGGTACTTAAGACTTACACCCTCAGACACAAATGCAGTGAAGTGTGGCAGCATCTGGTGCAAGCCAGGGTCGGTGGCAAGGGACTGGAGAGCCTCCGACCTCTTAGTTTCGTCTGAGCCTACACACGCCTCTGTGATCTCCTTGTAGTACAGTTGCTGCTCCTGTTGATGAACACGATAAGGTTTTCTAAAGCCTCATTGTGGGAAGCCTGGGCTTTATGCATGTGGATTGAGTGTCTTCCCAGATAAGTCTGTCCACACAGGCTAATCAGAGAAACACTTTCTGCTTTTATGGAATCTGCAAAAAAACTTAACCTACATGCATAAAGCCTAGTTTTTCCATATCCAGGCTCTGGGCATAGATAATATATGGAAAATAGCTATGTAAAAGGTTCATGAAAATTGGGCAAAAAAAAATCAAAAACAATTTAGTGTCTACAAACTAGAGTGTAAACAAGGTTTTACTATAGCAATATAAGGACAAAAAACCGTCGGAGACGGGTGATGCTCCCCAAAGGTTTTTTTTTGTCACAATATTGCATTATATATTCAGATAAAAGGAAACGTCTTGAGGGCACAGTAGTTGGGGGGACAATAATTTTTCTATAGAAAAGGGCCATAGCTCTGTGAAAAATCATCCGACCAGAACTCACTGATAATATGCACATCTCCTCTTGGTAGTGAAGCTTCCCATAAAGTTTCATTTAATTTTGGTCATTAGTTGCTGAGAAATAGCCCGGACAAGAATTGCACTATATGTACAGTTAATGGAAATTTTCAAAGTGCCATAACTCTGTGAAAAATCATCCGACCAGAACCGGCTGATAATATGCACATCTCCTCTTGGTAGTGAAGCTTCCCATAAAGTTTCATTGAATTCCTGTCCTTAATTGCTGAGAAAT
Source organism: Dreissena polymorpha (assembly GCF_020536995.1). Lineage (NCBI taxonomy): Eukaryota > Metazoa > Mollusca > Bivalvia > Myida > Dreissenidae > Dreissena > Dreissena polymorpha. The sequence goes on from NC_068360.1 coordinate 9,130,478, forward strand.
AGCCCGGACAAAAAATGTGCACGGATGGACGGACACAGGGACGGACAGACGAAGCGGCGACTATATGCTCCCCCCAAATTTTTTTGGGGGAGCATAAAAAATACCTTACCTCCTGGGGCCATGTTTTTCAACCAAATAGAACCCTTTTTGCACTCGTCCAAGATATCATGGGGAAAAATTCTCTGACCTAGTTTCATGAAGATAAAACAATAAATGTGGCCTCTAGAGTGTTAACAATGCAAATGTTGATGACACACGTCTCACCGAACAACGGACAAAAGGCGATCACCAAAGCTCACCAGGAGCTGGTTGTGAGCTAAAAATGTGTTAAATTTTACACTAATGCCTTGTCTAAATGCAAGTGGAAACATAAATGAGTGCTGGGTGGATAGTCTTTATGTGAATTGTTTTAAAAACTAGTGACCTCAAAATCAATAGGGGTCATCTGCGAGTCATGATCAATCTACCCATGAAGTTTCATGATCCTAGGCGTATGCGTTCTTGAGTTATCATTCAAAAACCATTTTACTATTTCGGGTCACCGCGACCTTGACCTTTGACTTAGTGACCTCAAAATCAATAGGGGTCATCTGCGAGTCATGATCAATGTACCTATGAAGTTTCATGATCCTAGGCCCAAGCGTTCTTGAGTTATCGTCTGACAACCACCTGGTGGACGGACCGACAGACCGACCGACAGACCGACCGACCGACATGAGCAAAGCAATATACCCCCTCTTCTTCGAAGGGGGGCATAATAACTCTTAAAATACAGGAGATTGAATTATGGGTTATATGAGCTGCACACTCCTTACCTACCTTTTCAGTTCCTAGTTGTTAACTTTTAAGGATCTTTGGCTAAGGTACAGAAGCAGGACTGTGCACAAATCAACAAATGGCAATACCTCTTAAACTAGGGGAGAACAAGTTAACATTCTTGTGCACTGCATATCCCCTCAAAATTATCTACCAACCAATTAAGTTTCACATTGATACCTAGTTAAGTTGTAGAAATATGCTCCGAACAAAATTAAAATGCAAAAGAAACATATTTTGACAAATAAAAGGGCTATAACTCCATAGTGCCTATTGAGATTTGGCTGATCATTTAACTTGGCCTCCAACTTATACCAATAAACATTTGCACAAAGTTTGGAGACAATCGTTCTAAAAATTATTGAGTTACAGAGCAGAAACCAGAAACAGCAGACTGACTGACCACTGGACAGTGTGGAAACTAAATGCTTCCCTTTAGGGACATAAAAAAGTTCATTTAATCAGAACTTGTATTTCATCCAACATGATCCAGTTGCAAATTTACCTAGATATTATAAAGACAAAAATTAATATCAAGTTTCAAGAAGACTCAATAATCAACGGAGCTCTTTTCTGTGTTAACTGGGCTTAATGAATTTGCATTAATCGCCACAGTCTTTTCATTGACATCACTTTTAGCCTTAACTGTTTGTGCTTTTGTTGATGAAAAACTTCTTTAACCCTTTCAGTGCGGGAACCGAATTTTGAAGGCCTTTGCAAACAGTTTGGATCCAGATGAGACGCCACAGAACGTGGCGTCTCATCAGGATCCAAACTGTTTGATATTCTGATAGTATTCTTTGAAAAAAATCCAAGAAAATACTAATTTTAGAAATTCAGCAGACAACATTTTAGCAGATGAAAAATTTCCCAGCATGCAAAGGGTAAAGAGTAAATTCTACTAAGTGAAAAGTGTTGAATATTGAACAGGCAAATCTGGGACGATGCTTTACGCACACTCGATAAGCCTAGTATTCCCAGAACAAGATTCAATGTGTCATGGACACTGGCTTACCACAGACAGTTCATGAACGCTGAGCTCCTTCATCCTGACCAGGTCTGATACACCTTTAGGCTTCTGCTTCCGCTTGCCTATGTCCGCGCCAGGCTTGACCCCTGCCTTGTGACTCTTGTCTATCATTGCTGGGCAAAGTTACAAATTGTTTTAGATTTTTTTCAATTTAATTTCTTTCAAAATGCCAATATACCCCCAGATGATTTCGGAATTTTAACAACTGTGTCATTCATGCAGCTTAAATCCCTAGTCAATTTATGAATGAATTTTTAAAGGGAATTGTTTTCTATATTTGCAGAATCATTCCTCATGAAGCTTTAATTGTTTGAATTAGGAAAATTCTTAAATCACAAAAGGTACATGATAGTGATAAAAACTTCAAGGGTTTATAAACAAAACTATTCTGGTGACATTTCTAATAAATTGCTTATTCAAAGTACTTTCTTGCTCTAACACATGTAACTTAAATATTTAGTTTGTCATTTCCAACTGTATATGGGTTAAAGAATATAAAAACAAGCAAATTTGTTGAATTGATATCCCCCGCAAATATGCCTCTGGAAACAAAAGTGTTATATTTGACACTCAAAAAAGCATTTTTTCAAGATACAAACGGCCATTACTCCTTTATTAACAGATGGTGTACAATGCTATTTGGCATGCATCATCCTCTTATCCATATAATATATACTCATACCAAGTTTCAATGAAATCCGCCAAAGCACTTCAAAGATATGGCTCCGGACACAAAAGTGCCGGACGGACGGAAAGAAAGACAGACGGACAACGCCAAAACAATTTCCCTCCACCTATGGCGGGGGATAATAACCAGGGACAAAATTGTCACAAAACCAGGTTTTCAATATGAAATTTTTTTTGATAATGGAAGACAACTCAAACTGAACTAATTGTTCAAAGTTACACCCCTTGTTTGAAAATAAATCTATTTTTAGCCATGGCGACCTTGACCTCGGAGATATTGACATAATATTTTCGTGCAACACACCGTACAATGATGGTGAACAAATGTGCAAAATGATTTTAAAATCTCACCATGAATGACATAGTTATGGCCCAGACAAGCTCTTTTATGGCCATTCTTGACCTGACCTTGACCTTGGTGATATTGACGTAATTCTTTCGCGCGACACACTGTCTAATGATGGTGAACAAATGTGCCAAATGATTTTAAAATCTCACGATGAACGATAAAGTTATGGCCAGTACAAGCTTGTTCCGCCCGCCTGCCAGCCTGCCGACATTCGCCATTCTAATCAACAGATTTTTCCAATTTTTTGTTCAAAAATAAAGAGGGTCGGGAGAGGGAAAGCAAACAGGAGCAGGATTCAAAACTCTTCTAATTTGCTATAGATCTTTCCCAATTGAAAATATGTATTTTCAAAACGTTGTAGACAGACATTGGTAGGCTTTATTACAAATCCCATAAAAAAATGCTTCCAAATCTACATACTTTTCACACTTGTGTCCAGTATTTCCATTTTCTGTTGGTCTTTCGTAGCAGGTGGAGGGTTCTCTGGAATAGCGGGCTGCTCCCCATCAATACAAAGCCAATGTGCTGAAATGCAGAGCTGTTTGATGAGACTATAGTTGATACAGAGTCGGTCTGCTGAAATACAGAGCTGTTTTATGAGACTAGGGTAGATACAGAGTCGGTCTGCTGAAAATACAGAGCTGTTTTATGAGACTAGAGTTGATACAGAGTCAGTCTGCTGAAAAAACAGCTGTTTTAGGACAAGAGTTGATACAGAGTCAGTCTGCTGAAAATACAGAGCTGTTTTATGAGACTAGGATTGATACAGAGTCAGTCTGCTGAAAATACAGAGCTGTTTTATGAGACTAGGGTTGATACAGGGTCAGTGTGCTGAAAATACAGAGCTGTTTTATGAGACTACGATTGATACAGAGTCAGTGTGCTGAAAATACAGAGCTGCATAATGAAACTTAATCGGATCAATTTACAGCCAGTAGGCTGTAAATGCAGACTTGCATAGTACAACAAGAAATGTGTCTACAGGACACGGATGCCCCCAACTGTAACTTTGTCACCATGTAAAAGCATAACTGTGTAAACCCTTGGTAGAAGTTATAAGCTTTTTTCAAATCCTAAACGCAGATTTCGAACCTAAACGCGTACCCTAAGTTCAAGGTCAAGGTCACAGGGGTCAAAATTTGTGTGCGTATGGAAAGGCCTTGTCCATATACACATGCATGCCAAATATGAAATTGCTATCTGAAGCGACATAGAAGTTATGAGCATTTTTCGAAATCTAAACGCAAAGTGTGACGGACAGACGGACGGACAGACGAACGGACAGTCTGATCACTATATGCCCTCCTTCAGGGCATAAAAATGTCTTAGAATATCAAAATAAATCAGAAAGCCACATAAACTAGAGGGCAGACAACATGCTTAATCCTTGAAATGCACTAAGTGACCCCGTGACCTAGTTTTTGACCCGGCATGACCCATATTCGAACTTGACCTAGATATTGTCTTGATGCAACTTCTGACCAAGTAAGTAAAGATCAGATGAAAACTACTTCAATTAGAGAGCGGACACCATGCCAAATCCTTGAAATGCACTAAGTGACCCCGTGACCTAGTTTTTGACCCGGCATGACCCATATTCGAACTTGACCTAGATATTGTCTGGATACAACTTCTGACCAAGTTTGGTAAAGAACAGATGAAAACTATTTGAATTAGAGAGCGGACACGAAGTGTGACCGACCGACTGACCGACCGACGGACAGTGCGAAAACTATATACCCCCTTTTCTTCGAAATGGGGGCATAAAAAGCTAACAAGACCTTTTCCTGTCCCCAAAAATCCATCAAAACTTAAGTTATAAAGCACAAACTCTTTTGCTACTTCTAGTAACAGTGTACTTGCCCCAAAATGCGTTCACTTGGTAGATCTGAATGTAACCTACCACCACACAAAATTTCAGTACAATTTCTCAATAATTACTGAAGTAATTGAAAATAATTGTTTATCTAATTTTAGCACCCTAGACCTTGACCAAAGTGAGTCGAAGTGACTCCAAATGAAACCTCAAGCAACATGAAGGTCTACATGTTAGATAGAGATAGGAGTTCACAAACATTGAATTGAAGTACAAAAACAGACAATATTCTGCTACATTGCAGGTCAGAGTGGTGGGCCTTGGGCAGTGCCTTTGCAGGATGATTCTGAAGACATGGGTACAGTTTTCATAACAACAAGAGCTGTCAACATAGGATGACAAATGCCCCCTATAAACGCTTGATAGAAGTTATGAGCTTTTTTAGAAACCTAAACGCAGATTTCGAAAAACCTAAACGCGGACCCTAAGTTCAAGGTCACAGGGGTTATAAATTTTGTGCGTATGGAAAGGCCTTGTCCATATACACATGCATACCAAATATGAAGGTTATATCTCAAGGGACATAGAAGTTATGAGCATTTTTTGAAACCTAAACGCAAAGTGTGACGGAAAGACGGACAGACAGACGGACAGTCCGATCACTATATGCCACCTTTTCTTCGAAAAGGGGGCATAAAAATCTGTATCAGTTACAGAGACATGTACTTGTTGCTCACAAACTTTAGCCTGAATATCAACGTGAAACCTTAACCTGACTTTTTAAAGTACAAAATGGGGCATGATTCTGCTAAACGGCTGGTCACAGTTCAAGTCTCAGATAGTGACTGTACATGTACATAAAGACCCTAAACACATATACGTAAAGTTTTATTTCAATATCTGTAGCAGATACAAATACATGAAGTAATTGCACTCAAACAATAACATGAACTTTCTAAATACAACTAGACATGTGTATAAAAGAAATGGATGCTGCCCCATTCAAAGTAAAACAAGACATGTGTTTATAGGGCAGGGATGCCCCCACATTCAGAATACAACAAGACATGTGTCCATTGGGCATGGGGACGCCTCTACTTTCCACTTTAGTTTCAAAACTCTGTTTATATCATAAACAAGAGTTACGCGGTCGGAGATGACCGCATTGAAGCCGGATTTTTGATTTAAATGACAGGAAAGTACCTTTCGTGTTTTTGTCAATGCAATACTTAAATTACTGAAATATTGTTCAAAGGTCAAAATGAAATGTAAGTACTTTTCAAGGCATGAGCAAACCTTGTGTTATGTTTTGAATGCATGCATATACATGAACAACAATAACATTTAAGGTCACAAATATGAACTTGAATTGACAATTAGGAAAGTTTGATCTCAATTTTTTTATTAGCAAATTAGTAACATATTGTTTGAAGTTTCCATCAATTTCATTATCAAATTGACCTTGACCTTCAAATGAATGACATTGAAATGACCAGTGGTCATCTTCTAGTACTGGCCAATCTTTATTTCAAGTTTGAAGACTCTAGGTACAAGCATACCAAAGTTATAACATGAAATAAGAACTTTAACATTTTTACATTCAAGGTCACAGTGACCTTGACCTTCAAATGAATGACCTTGAAATGTCCAGTGGTTACTTACTAGTTCTGGCCAACCTTCATGTCAAGTTTCAAGACTCTAGGTCCAAGCATACCAAAGTTATAACAACTTTAACATTTTTACATTCAAGGTCACAGTGACCTTGACCTTCAAATGAATGACCTTGAAATGTCCAGTGGTTACTTACTAGTTCTGGCCAACCTTCATGTCAAGTTTCAAGACTCTAGGTCCAAGCATACCAAAGTTATAACAACTTTAACATTTTTATATTGAAGGTCACAGTGACCTTCACCTTCAAATGAATGACCTTGAAATGACCAGTGGTCATCTGTTAATCCTGGCCAACCTTCATGTCAAGTTTGAAGACTCTAGGTCCAAGCATACCAAAGTTATACCATGAAATAAGAACTTTAACATTTTTACATTCAAGGTCACAGTGACCTTGACCTTCAAATGAATGACCTTGAAATGACCAGTGGTTACTAACTAGTTATGGCCAACCTTCATGTCAAGTTTCAAGACTCTAGGTCCAAGCATACCAAAGTTATAACAACTTTAACATTTTTTATATTGAAGGTCACAGTGACCTTGACCTTCAAATGAATGACCTTGAAATGACCAGTGGTCATCTGTTAATCCTGGCCAACCTTCATGTCAAGTTTGAAGACTCTAGGTCCAAGCATACCAAAGTTATACCATGAAATAAGAACTTTAACATTTTTACATTCAAGGTCACAGTGACCTTGACCTTCAAATGAATGACCTTGAAATGACCAGTGGTTACTAACTAGTTATGGCCAACCTTCATGTCAAGTTTCAAGACTCTAGGTCCAAGCATACCAAAGTTATAACAACTTTAACATTTTTTATATTGAAGGTCACAGTGACCTTGACCTTCAAATGAATGACCTTGAAATGACCAGTGGTCATCTGCTAATCCTGGCCAACCTTCATGTCAAGTTTGAAGACTCTAGGTCCAAGCATACCAAAGTTATACCATGAAATAAGAACTTTAACATTTTCGAGCACGCCGCCCCGCCCGCCCCCCCCGCCCGCCCGCCCGACAACATCAATCTATAAGCCGAGATTTTTTCGAAAAAAATCCGGCTAACAAGCTGCTTGTGGCCAAAGTTGACTTTTTAACTCTATGAAGCTTACTTGTATAGGTCATTGATGATTCTATTGAGTGAAAATGGCTTAAGCGGCCTGAAAACAGCCAAAATACTCAAATGCAGGTCTACGTAATGAGAATATCTATGTCTAGAAAGAATTGCTTGATTCAATAAAAATACACTATATGAAAACAAGAAGGCTCTATTTATAATGTGCTTTTGTTTTAAAGAAAATCTTGCAGAAATATCCATTAAATACTGAGTTAATTGTGACAAAACATTTTACTCATTTTCACTCATATTCAATTTAAACTAAATTAATGTCAAGTTTGTAGAAGCTAGAAGGTGCATATTAACAGATATTAACCATGATTGCGATAATATACCTTTCATGGAAATATCCAATGGGACTTTTGGAAGGGTAGAGTTAATGACTTCTGAAAGATCCAGCTCTTTATCTTCAGTAAAGTGCAGTTCTCTACCGCCACCACTTGCATATCGGAATGGCACCATATCAGGAGTATGAAAGCCATAAAGTGGCTGAAAGTACATTGAAACTATGGTTTAATATGCACATGGACACAATATTGAATATACTAATATCTGGTCTTATCAATGATTAACTTATATAAAGGCAGAATTTAGAATAAAAAGTATACACAATTCTGAAATCAGTATTAAAACTGAAAAACTTTCACCCATGTACACATATGCAGGAAAAGTCATATTCAGCCCAGTGTGTTTATTAATTGCAAGGAAATTATTGATATCTTTATGATAAACAATGTAATTATGAAAATCTATAAGTAAAAGAAAATATCATACCCATCAATAACATTAAACAAAAATCTACATCAATCATCATCATTATGAAAGCTCTTTTCTTTAAGTTTTATCAAAGTCTATATAAACAATACTGAAATATTTTAATCTGCAATTTGTGTACTTTATTTTTGTAGTTAATTCCTTACCTCCACATTATAAACTCTCAGTGCATTGTCAAAGTCTCCACAGGTGAGCTTACACCGCTTGCTGTGGTACATAAATTTGGTTGCTTCCTGCAATAGAAAACAGTGTTTTTTTATGGCAATTTTGGGGCCGATATTTCGCCCCATTTCCCTAAAAAAAGAGTATATATTTTTTCCCAATTTTGCAGAAAGAATCCCTTCCAGAAGTTAAAAAAAATAGTATAAAAAAAATATTAGAAAGAACTCTCTAATGATAAATATATCTCAAATTAATTTCATAAACAACTAACAAAGTATATGAAAAAATTAATATGATTTTGAATTATTATAAAGAGTTATATTCAATTAGTTTTTCCCGACATCTGTGGACTTTTCATATGAATTGCATTTTCCAAAAATGGCCAGGAAAAGACCTGATGTTTCTATATTGTGTCAATATTTGTTGATAAAAACATTCCAATTTGGTCCATTTTATTGATAAAAAAATGCTCAAATTTGCCATTTTATCGATTAAAAAATCCCAATTAGACTCAAAATGGCTAGGAAAACTGAGACTGTGCATGAAGGCTGAACTGTCTGAAACTAATGATGAAAAATCATTGATATATATTTAAGAAAAAGGACAGAGAAATTCAGCTTTGAATATTACATTCATACGTACATGTGTATTCACATAATAAATATCATAACATATAAAAGAGTGAATTTTTAATTTTCCCCTTTTCCTAAAAAACGACGCGTTTTTCTCCTTTGGACGGGCCCCGCCACTATTCCCCTATTTGTAAAAAAAACAACAATGGAAAATATACTTTTATACATGCAAATCCATAAAAATTCAAATTAGGCTGACAGAACAAATATAACTACTACAAACACCCCTGTTCATTAATAAGGAGAAAGAATTATGAATAACCAATTTAATAATGAATAAAAAAACATATATAAAACTGCCAATCAGTTTATTTACAGCCTTCTTACATTGTAATGGGGAAGTAACTAGTCAATGAAGAAAGAATTGCCTTAGTGTCAAACCCTGCATCACATAAACAGAATAGTAACCCAGGGCCCTCTCTTGCTGCCAGGGGAAGCCACCCACAGCCGTCAGGAGGGGGAATTTTCGTGTTGATAACCTTTTATGAGGGATTTTTTACGTAGTCTCTTATTACTTCATTTTTTTTGTACATGTTTGCACTATAATATTTTAATGTGATTTACATAGATATACATTTAATCAAAGGTTACATGTAGTAGCACGATACCAGCTGGCAACATAGGTATAAAAGTAGGGGGGAATTTTTAGCTGAAATAGGGGAAAAAAGTATACTTTTTTCATGGGGGAAGCCGCCAATATTAGGCGGTAATAAGTGCAAAACGAGGGCCCTGTAACTGATATGTGAAATGAAATAGGTTAAGGGTTAACATAACAAATAAGTGTTAGTAGGGTACAATCTATTAATTAAGGTACAGGTGCAAAAAAAAAAGAGCAGGATGTTCAAATGTATTGGTCATGTTGCCTGTTGATCACTAAATGCAAAATAGACTGAGTTACAAAACATATACTATCAACTTGCCAATAGAGAATCACATGTCAAAACACGTTAAATATTTCCATTAGAATTTTGTCCTTTTGGCATTTGTGTATATATGACAAGATGTAAAAATAATTGATATTATATCATTTTTCTGTATTATCATTTTTCTGTATTATCATTTTCTGTATTATCATTTTTCTGTATTATCATTTTGCTGCAGTACACTTTAGATTTTTTGCATCTATAATCTATAAAATAAACAGTTTATAACGCTGTCATTTAACCACATTTCAGATTAAAAAAGGTTTCATTGAAAATAAATAAACATTATTTATAACAAGGGCTGTTTGTAAAACATGCATGCCCCCCATATGGGCTGTCAGTTGTAGTGGCAGCCATTGTATGAATACGTTTTTGTCACTGTGACCTTGACCTTTGACCTAGTGACCTGATAATCAATAGGGGTCATCTGCAAGTCATGATCAATGTACCTATGAAGTTTCATGATCCTAGGCGTAAGCATTCTTGAGTTATCATCAGGAAACCATTTTACTGTTTCCAGGCACTGTGACCTTGACCTTTGACCTAGTGACCTGAAAATAAATAGGGGTCATCTGCCAGTCATGATCAATGTACCTATGAAGTTTTATGATCCTAGGCGTAAGCATTCTTGAGTTATCATCTGGGAACCATTTTACTATTTCGAGTCACTGTGACCTTGACCTTTGAATTAGTGACCTGAAAATCAATAGGGGTCATCTGACAGTCATGATCAATGTACCTATGAAGTTTCATGATCCTAGGCGTAAGCATCATGATCAATGTACCTATGAAGTTTCATGACCCTAGGCGTAAGCATTCTTGAGATATCATCCGGAAACCATTTTACTGTTTCGAGTCACTGTGACCTTGACCTTTGACCTAGTGACCTGAAAATCTTTAGGGGTCATCTGCCAGTTATGATCAATGTATTTATGAAGTTTCATGATCCTAGGCCTAAGCATTCTTGAGTTATCATCCGGAAACCATTTTACTATTTCGAGTCACTGTGACCTTGACCTTTGACCTAGTGACCTGAAAATCTATAGGGGTCATCTGCCAGTAATAATCAAAGAACCTATGAAGTTTCATGATCCTAGGCCTAAGCGTTCTTGAGCTAACATCCGGAAACCATCTGGTGGACGGACCGACCGACCGACATGTGAAAAACAATATACCCCCTCTTCTTCGAAGGGGGGGCATAATAAAATGATGTACACAAAAGAACTCACTATCGCCAATAAAGGATCACTGTTTACAACATTACAGCGTTTTTTTCCCCCAAAGGGGAAAGGTACCTGTACCCCTACAATTGGGAAATTTTCGACTCGTGAAATCTTCAAATTGGGAAAAAAACGAGTCGCAAAATTAATGAATTGGGAAAAAATTCGAGACGCAAAATTGATGAATTGGGAATCTTTAAAATGCATTGTATCTATCATTAGGAGCTATATTCTGCATCACAGAGCATTATAAGCTATAGGTTTTAACAGAAAAACTACAAGTGATGATATTTTGACAATCATATCAAGTCATGTGAAAATTGTGCACTTCAGTAGGAATGTGCCTGTCAATGGAAAAACATATATCTTCTAGTGATAGGCATAATCACTGATGTTGCATAAAAACTAATATTAACAAGGGACAAAATTGTCACAAAACCAGGTTTTCATTGTGAAAAAAAAATCTGATAAAGGGAGAAAACTCAAACTGAACTTTTGAAATGACCAAAAAAAATTAACCCCCTTTGTAAGTTTTTTTTTTTTTTTTAAATCTATTTTTAGTCGTGGCGACCTTGACATTGGAGATATTGACGTGAATCTTTCGTGGGACACACCGTCCCATGATGGTGAACAAATGTGCCAAATGATTTTAAAATCTCACAATGAATGACATAGTTATGGCCAGGACAAGCTCATTTATGGCCATTTTTGACCTTTGAACTCAAAGTGTGACCTTGACCTTGGAGATATCGACGTAATTATTTCGCGCGACACACCGTCCAATGATGGTTAACAAATGTGCCAAATGATTTTAAAATCTGACGATGAACGACATAGTTATGGCTCGGACAAGCTCATTTATGGCCATTTTTGACCTTTGAACTCAAAGTGTGACCTTGACCTTGGAGATATCGACGTAATTATTTCGCGCGACACACCGTCCAATGATGGTGAACAAATGTGCCAAATGATTTTAAAATCTGACAATGAACGACATAGTTATGGCCCGGACAAGCTTATTCCGCCAGCCCGCCAGCCCGCCAGCCAGCCAGCCAGCCCGCCAGCCAGCCAGCCCGCCCGCATTCGCCAATCTAATAACCAGTTTTTTCCTTCGGAAAACCTGGTTAATAATTTTGTTTAAGCCCTTGAAAGTCTCACAAGCCCTGCAATGTTTTATGTGAGTTAAATTAAAAACGTAAAAAACAAAACAAAAGCAACAACAATGGAACTTGGACTGGTTTGAAATCTTTCAACAATAGACAGTGAGAATAGCCACACATAACCAAAATGAGTTTTTAGAGTGGAATGCTTTAACCACAGGTACTTGAAAAAAAAATGTTGTCCTTGTATATAATATTATATATACCCAACAATTTTTTTCAAGTACCTGTGACTTTAACAACTATTTTCAAAGGTTAGTCTTATATTTTGTTTTGATTTTTTTTTCAAATCATCAAATAAGATATTAAGATCATCTACCATAAAATGCTAATGTATTTGTTGTAAATAACTATAGTATTTTACACACATGTCTTATTATTTTGAATTTTATGTTAAACTTGTATTTGTCTACATCCGTATCAGAATAGTTTCTGCTCGGATTTGTAAAACTATACATAGATCGTAAGTAATATGAGCATTTAACTCAATACGGTTATGTTTTTTAATGTCAACAAAAATTAGTGTTTAGAAACATTATTGATGTAAGGAAGACTGGTCTTTACGATGGAATTCTTTCACGGGAAAAATCGATAACTCGTCGCGGTTATGTAATCCAGTCACATTATACAGTTAAATCCGGTAATCTTGCGCGTCCAGTAATCTTGCGCAATCCAAAGTTTGCAAATTTCGCAGACGACGAATAGTTTTCTTAGGTTATGAAAGATGGAATATCACATTTTTAAGAAATAACAGATTTAAAGGGTACGTATTCAATGCAAAATAAAATTCGATCATTACATTTTAACACCGGTAGCGTCATCATCATACATTGAGCATGTATCGTAAACACTGACCTCCTTACGACAAATTCGAAATGAATCACACATTCCATGCAGTCTTTAGCGTTTTCATACTTAAAATAAAGAATTCCAACATTTAATTAAGCAATCCATTGCACAATATCCGATCAGTTATTGTATTTTTTGCCTTTTGGCTTTGAAAATATATCGATTCAGACGACATTGTCATAATTTCCCGCCATTCTGTCAAACCATATTTGGTATGATCTCCACATGCACAATGGCCTAGTTTTTATATTTTCTGTACAGTAATCTATGGAAGCATGATCGTGGTAAAATTAAACCTGTTAAGCATAAATATTTTTTTCACGCTAGAAATCAATTAATTTAACATGTTAATGTTTCTTTTGCTACAGTCAACGGAGTGCCACCACCATCATCAAAGAAACCGAAGTACAGCTATTAATCCACATTAAATTTGAATGGTTTTACAAACTGATTTTTTAAATAATTTTCTTGAATGTTTTTTGTCTTTAATTAGACACCATATGTCTACAATTTTGCCTAAATGAGGTCGTTACACCAAGTGCGCAAGATTACCGGACACTGTGATAGTTTGAAAATGTAGTGAGTCATATTTGTTTTGAAATCAAATCGGACAGTTCTTCACTGAATTAATCAGATATTTTTGGTGTTAATAAGCACATGAACTTCTTATTTTCATAATAAATTTAGATATTATGTTGTCAATTTATAAAAGAACATGTTTTAAAACCAATCGACCCTTAACTGCGCAAGATTACCGGACAGCATCGTACACAACGGTTAGAGTTGCGCTCCTTTGAAAAATTGTGTTTACAGTCAAACCTGAATTCAGCGGTCAGTCAAGGGAAATGATCAAAGTGACCGTTGTCCACAGGTGACCGTTGAATTCGGATCACAATTTTAAGAAGGTTGGCCAGTTGGTAGTATTACTACGTCGTTACCCCACCCAGTCGTTTGCATACAGTGTAAAACAAATGCTCATTGCATTAACAAAGCATAATAACAGCATTAACTTACGCGTGCATATTGAATAATAGAGAATAATATCTTTTAGATTGATTTTATTTCATAATGTTAAATTAAACAATGACTTTATCAACGCTGGTATAATTGTTTTCTCATGCATCTCATTCATTCAGTAAATAACGTCCGTAAAAGTCTAAAAAGCGGATTCGGTGTCATAAACCGATAGTACGGTGTAATTGTACCGTTCTAATTCAAAGAAATAGCGGTCATTTAATATCGCGATAATTACTTTCAACAAGTCATAAACTCTGATAAATTTTCTTTAGAAGATACACCCACAATTATCCCCGGAAAAGAAACCTTCTCAACACCTTATAATTTGTTTACTCGCAGCGGGCCGCTTTTATAATATCATAGACAATTACCGCTTTCAGACGCTTTAAATGTTGCAAATCAGTCCATTTTTGCCATTAAAGCTAATCACTAATCCTCTTATCGCCTTCTTATCAAAACACTCGCCAGCTTAATGTTGTTTTAACACTTAATCAGCGATACAGACCAATTGACTTTGTCACGCGCTAATGCGTTATGCATGCAGACGATAATTGCTATTAATAAACATTGTTATTGTTAATGTCACCTGTTTAAAGTGATATTATGGGCATCTAACAGTTTATAGCTGGCTATTGCAACCGTTGTTTATTTTTGGTATTTTCACTTCATATACAATGTACACTTATATTTGTTAATTCAGCATCAACATACTAAAACAATATCCCGGAGAGAGAAAAAAATGCATTTGAATATCAACCGTCTTTTCGTTAAACAACTGATCATGCATGTACGATGTGAACCTAAATTTAGTTTAAGTGCAGATTCGTTCATACGACACATAGACACAATTTTGTTTTACGGATCATTTCGGCTTACAGGAGTGGGTTAGTCATGTAAAATAACGAATATAAAATATATTTTTAATAAACAGCTGGTAGCAAAATGAGTTGCAGACAATTGGTCTTTTAATGCAATTAAAATGAAAATTCAATTATAATGGTGAAACAATTTTACATACCGGTCATGGATGCACAAATTGTTTGTTTACTCGCAGCGGGCCGCTTTTATAGTATCAAAGACAATTACCGCTATCAGACGCTTTTACCGCAAAATAGACGGACACATGATGTGCTGTGTTTTTAATTTTCGCTATTCGAGACGACTCGAGACGACTGACGCGTGACCGTTGATTTCAGGTCAAACATGAATTTCGGAGTGGAATGTAGTGGCCGTTGGCCGTTATGGACAGGTGGCCGTTGAATTCAAGTGTAATTTAGAGTGTTTTTCGTCGGGGGGATTTCAGACTGACCGTTGTCTGCAGGTGACCGGTAAATTCAGGTGGCCGTTAGGTCAGTTTCGACTGTACTTTCTATGCAACGATGTATGGCAAAAATAAATGGCAAAAAAATGAATGGCTAGACGATTTCAAAAGATATTTCCAGTGATAAATAAAAGGCACTGGCGATTGGGAACGGCACATAGGATCGTTCCAACGGTAGATATGGAGATGGGGAAAGGTCCGGTGCTAAAATTGGGAAGCCTCTGGTAGGCTTTGGGAAAGTTACCGTTCCCCAGTACTAGTTAAAGAAAGAAAAAAAACGCTGCATTATCTCCCCTGTAAGATCAAAAGTCAGAGCATCTTTTCACAAATTTGTTAAATTGTACATTTATTCAAGGGACACACTATGCAACAATTGTTTTTTTAATTTATTATACTTTTTCATAAAATACACGATAGTGACCCCCTATTGGTGTGACCCCCTATTGGCGAGATGACTGTACAACATTTCAATGTTGACAGGTTAAGATTGGGGTTGAGATGCGCAGGTGGAACTGAATTTGAGCAGGTTGCGAGATTGTTCTTTTCTGGTCAAGACTTTTCCCTATAAACATATTTGAGTACGACCATACCTGAACTACTTGTTTGAGTCTGTATGTACAGTCTTCAGCCAGGTAGGTCGCAGCCTTGTCTGGTAGGCCCCCTATACCTGTAGATTCGGCAATGACCTTTACAGATTCTGTGGTTAGAGTACTGCTTGTTTTGCTTTCTTTCTCAGCCATTTTTACTTAAAAAACATACACTTTGCAGAAGTCGATATAACTTAACTGAAAAGAAAACACGTCTAATCGCGAAAATTCATTACAATTGTTAGTTATTGATCGTAACATCGATGCAAAATTCAAATAGAAAGCACAAACTGTTTCTTCTGCACATGACATATATAATTGATAAATAGCGATGAATCTGAAAACAATATGTAATTATGTTATTCCTTATTTTATTTTAATTATTATTCTGATCAGCTTTTTTTTACGTCAGTGAAATTTTCGTATTTAAAACTGCAATTTAAAAATTATCGATATAAGACAATTATTTCAACGACGTCTTATTTAAAAACTCCATGCACGTAATTAAATATAGCCTAATAACAAACAACAAATTTTTAATAAACGTTTAATTCGAATTTGTGGCACTGGGGTGTACTGTTAGCGACATGTAAACAACAAACGGTTTCCGTGTTGTTTCTTGTTTATTTTCTACAAATCCTCTCTAGCAGGTTTGTTAAATTATCGATAAGCAATAAAAACGAAATGGACATTTTGTGATTTAACAGAATATATTTCATTGAAGTATGTTTCGTGATTGGAAAAAGATATAAATTGAAACGTTTAACATGTTAATTGGTCATTTTTGGTGACACTGCAAAACAAACGGTTACAGCCAACTAAATCTTATTCGTTAGATGGGCCTTTTCACGTTTGGGTAAATTGACAAAATTGAAAAAAAGTTGTTTCAGATTAGCAAATTTTCGTATTTGTTATGATATTTGTGAGGAAAAAGTAAAACTGAACATTTACCATGCTTTAAATTTAAAAATAGCCATTATATGCATCTATTGATGATTAAAAAAACGGAAAATTATAAAGCGTTGCAATGTGAAACGAATTAATGATTTGGAGAGTTCTGTTCTTTTCGTTATGTTTTGTGAAACTACAAGGATTGCTTATATAAGGTATAAAATATGTCAGTTATTTTATACGGAAGGATGGCTGAGTGGTCTAAGTGGTAGACTTTTTACTCCAGGACTCCAGGGATCAGTGGTTCGAGTCCTGCTGAGGGTTACCTTTTTTTACTTTTTTATATTTTATTATTGATTTTTTTTACTGGAGCTTTTTATATCCAATGTTAACATTTATCAATATAAAGCATTTAAAGACACATTTCAAAACATGCCAAAATCTGTGGAAAGGCACCTTTAAGTCTTTTTTTATAAATCTGTAAAACTATTTATAGTCAGTGATTCAGACTGATACGTAAAACAGCAATGTAAATATGAAAATAATAAATTGCCAAACCTATTGAAAGAATTAAGAGAAAAAAGGCCTTTTGAAATTATATTTTATGGACAGAATGTTTTTTATCTTAATATATGATCAACTTATTATAGGCACTTTCAATGCAAGGTACAAATGATGCATATATTTCATGCATGTGTTTGATCATATAACGCTTAAAGAATTCTGACCATCGAGCTAACAATAAAGTCATAAGCTAAAAATTACCGCCGATTTTCGGCTGCTTCCCAATCGCAACAATCAACGTTTTTTCCCAAAAAGCTGACCAAAATTTCCCCAAAAAAGCCAAATTTCCCCCCCCCCCAAAAAAAAAAATTTTTTTTTTAGAAAGAAGTCTCTTATGACTTATGATTTCTTAACTCTAGATCTCAACTTTTTATTTAAACATCCTACAAAATATATAACTTTAATTTAGTTCTTTTTGTTGATAAATAATTCCCAAATTTGCCACTTTTATCATTTAAAACAATCCCAATTTGACCAAACTCCTTTTCTCAAAATGGCTAGTTTAATTCTGTTACTTATAATCATATTTATAATGCTTAATATTTCCCAATTTCATGGTTTATTGCACCTTTTTTCCCAATTTCATGGTTTATCGCACCTTTTTTCCCAATTTCATGGTTTATCGCGCTAATTTTCCCAATTCAAATGGCACAGACTGTAACAAATAAAAGCAAAAAATATCACTGGTATATTATACATAAACGTTTTACCATATAAATGTTACAACAGTAAGTTGTAGTAAAATAATTCCTACATCTAGATTTTCTCAATAATTGACACTGGGTTCAAACTTAGAGTGCATAGTGGTTTTGAAAAAAACTAAAAAAATGTGTGTAGAAAAAAATATAGACAATTTTGTTTATTTTTTTATTTAGATTTTGCTTGATATTTGTTTATTTGGAATGATCTGGTACATTTTTTGGAATGGCTCTGTTGGTCATTGGAAAAGCTTCTATTGACCTGACACATGTTTTAAATAATTTGATTAATTATGTAAAAGATCACTGCCCAATGTTGTTTGTACTCGAAGAGTATGCCTTGTCTGATATTTAAATTGGACCCTTCTAAGTACAGATATTTGGTCTGGGGAAACCTGTCAAACAGTCAAACTAATCTAAACATTTGGGTGCTTGAGACAATGTAAGACAGGAAATTTGAAATTCTTTTCACATGTAACAAGTATGTTTGACAGACTGACAAAGTGTCTGACAAATTTTCAACATTCAAGCCTATAAAGACTTACATGTCTGACATTAGCCATTAGGAGGTTTTAATTAGCCTTTATTCATTTTTTTAAACAATTGAGAGTCAGAGTTGTAACATTGCCTGAGTTCATTAACCTTTTTTTAACTTTCAGCCTTGTACTTAGATACCACCTAAATATGGTCTTATTTCACAACATCAATGTTGGACAGCGTGTGGAAGTCAACATCGGTTGGGGAAATATTCGTGGAACAGTCATGTACAAAGGATGCTTGACAGGCAAGCAAGGGGACTGGGTTGGAGTCCACCTAGAGGACAAAGGTCAGTGTTTTTTTTCGTTCAAATTTGGGTCCTGTACGGAGATACATTCCCAATGGAAAAAAGTTTATATTTTTCCCAAATTAGACCTGACAATTCCCAATTGAAGATTAAAAAATAAAAATTGTTTCAATAAGTCGTAATATTAATTCATCACAAATCCAGCTCTATAAGTTAAACCTTAGTTAATATAATTTTAATATCACTTTTATTCTCAATTTACAGTCAGCATTTGTTAGCAAAAATGAACAATACTAATTTTCCAAATTAAATGAAAAAGACGCTTATTTTCCCAATGCAATGGGACCCAGCCCCATTCCCAAAATGGTGGAAAAAAACACACTAAAGGTACATTTCCTGAGTAAACAAATGTAGGGTTTGGGTCATAATCACCTCATTTTCTGATCACTTCATTAGAAAGCAATTTGACTATAGACAATTCATTTTGGCTTCATGTCCTTACACATGTCATTGTTGATATTCCTCAGGATCATCACTTATAATTCCTTATTTTTTACAGCTGTGGCCTTCTTTTCAACAGTCTTAAAAGCATCTCTGTAACATTTAAAAAAAGTAAGTGCTGAAAATGTCTAAACCCTTGGCATGCTGGGAAATTTGTCGTCTGCCAAAATGTCGTCTGCTGAATTTCTAAAATTAGCATTTTCTTCGATTTTTTCAAAGAATACTATATGAATAGAAAACAGTTTGGATCCTGATGAGACGCCATGTTCTGTGGCATCTCATTGGGATCCAAACTGTTTGCAAAGGCCTTAAGAATTCGGTTCCAGCACTGAAAAAGTTAACCTTTAGAACTAAATTGAGTAGAATTCTCGTACTTTCTTTTACAGTTGGTAATTGTGACGGTATGGTGAATGGCCGCCGGTATTTCCAGTGTCCAAACGACTATGGCCTATTTGTGAGAGCTAACAGGCTTCGCTTCATTCCTATGCAACGATGGTAAGTTGTCCATGACTGTTAGACATTGCAAGGGAGGGCTTTAGATAAAGTTTTGCACTAAACTATATTTTACCCCCTCAAGCATGTTTTAAGGGGTATTTTAGACATTGACATCAGCTACAAGTAGTTACAAAAGGATTTTCATGCCCCCGGATCAATAGATTGGGGGTATATTGTTTTTGTCCTGTCTGTCTGTCATTCTGTTCTTAAAACTTTTACCTTGGTTAAAGTTTGATAACTTTTGCAATATTGAACATAGCAACTTGATATTTACCATGCATGTGTATCTCATGGAACTGCTCATTTTGAGTGGTGAAAAGTCAAGGTCAAGGTCATCCTTCAAGGTCAAAGGTCAAATATCATAGTATTTTTCTTTCCTAAAACTTTTAAATTTGTTAAAGTTTTATCATAACTTTTTAAATATTGAACACATCAACTTCATATTTGGCTTGCATGTGTATCTCGTGTAGCTGCACATTTTGAGTGGTGAAAGGTCAAGGTCATCCTTCAAGGTCAAAGATCAAAAATAAAAAAAATAAAAATTTCATTTCATCTCTTACTTCTCGTGGAGCTGCACATTTTGAGTGGTGAAAGGTCAAGGTCATCCTTCAAGGTCAAAGGTCAAATATATGGCTTCAAAGGGGCGCAATAGGAGGCATTGTGTTTCTGACAAACACATCTCTTGTTGTTAATGTTAATGTGAGAGTTTTCAAGTGACTTATTCACAGATTTGCCTGTTTGTGAAAAATGTCAATAAATGTGTTTATTAACAAATCTATGTGTTTGGATCAGTCTAAACTAATTACACCAGAAAAATGTACAATAATTTGTGCGTGTCACTGCATTCATTGAAATTCAAACCTGCGCTGTCTGAAAGCAAAAGCTAATTCTCTACCACTGCACCATGCTAACTGTATTCATAAGCTAATTCTCTACCACTGCACCATGCTAACTGTATTCATAAGCTAATTCTCTACCACTGCACCATACTAACTGTATTCATAAGCCTCTCTACCACTGCACCATGCTCTACCACTGCACCATGCTAACTGTATTCATAAGCCAATTATCTAAGCTATGTTAGTACAACAAGTATTTTTCAAATTATCTAGGAAAAGCGTAATAAACTCTTCTTGTGTTTTACTGATTTTGAATGATTTGTACCAATGAATGAATCAATATATGAAAAAATGTCTTTGTTCGGACTTTTATTAACCAGGTTTTCCGAAGGAAAAAACTGGTTATTAGATTGGTGAATGCGGGCGGGCTGGCTGGCGGGCTGGCTGGCTGGCGGGCTGGCGGAATAAGCTTGTCCGGGCCATAACTATGTCGTTCATTGTCAGATTTTAAAATCATTTGGCACATTTGTTCACCATCATTGGACGGTGTGTCGCGCGAAATAATTACGTCGATATCTCCAAGGTCAAGGTCACACTTTGAGTTCAAAGGTCAAAAATGGCCATAAATGAGCTTGTCCGAGCCATTACCGTGTCGTTCATCGTCAGATTTTAAAATCATTTGGCACATTTGTTCACCATCATTGGACGGTGTGTCGCGCGAAATAATTACGTCGATATCTCCAAGGTCAAGGTCACACTTTTGAGTTCAAAGGTCAAAAATGGCCATAAATGAGCTTGTCCTGGCCATAACTATGTCATTCATTGTGAGATTTTAAAATCATTTGGCACATTTGTTCACCATCATGGGACGGTGTGTCCCACGAAAGAATCACGTCAATATCTCCAATGTCAAGGTCGCCACGACTAAAAATAGATTTAAAAAAAAAAAAAAAACTTACAAAGGGGGTTAATTTTTTTTGGTCATTTCAAAAGTTCAGTTTGAGTTTTCTCCCTTTATCAGATTTTTTTTTCACAATGAAAACCTGGTTTTGTGACAATTTTGTCCCTTGTTTAAATTGTTTCAACAAAATGCATACATTCTGTATATATCTGAATATATGACAATAAATTTGAAAATCTTCATTTTGCCAAACTTTGTAAATTCCATAAAAAAAGGGGCCTTCAAATGTATGTAAATTCTCTGATAAAGTGTGGAGTATTAATATGTTCTTAAAGTTACGGTACTAAGAGGTATCAGTAGCGGGTTATTACAATTTCTAAAGTGCTTTTATACAATTGTTGGGGTGCAAGAATATTTGAAAGTTCACATGGTAGAAGCACGCATGTCTTAGAAAGTGACTGACAAGATTTCAACATAATAAGACAATTTTTCTGATTGTTTTTGAGAGTATGCACGGAGACTTGTTTTTTTATATCCAGATTCCTTGCTTTGTTTAAAATGTAAATAAGCATGGAGGATTTTTTGAAATTTTTAGGTAAATACGTTTTTTGTATGAGGGATCAGTCTTATTGTTTGTGAAAATGTCAGATCTTGTACCCTGCCACCCATAGCCATCATCATTTTTATGTTAGTATTAAAAATCATGTGTGGAATTCAAAATAATAACATTATACTGATAATCAGTCTGTTGCATTAAATAAACATAGAGTCAAAATATAAATATATGAGCCTCGCTCTGGGAAAACTGGTCTTAATCCATGTGCATGCTGGGAAATTTGTCGTCTGCTAAAATGTTGTCTGCTGAATTTCAAAAATTAGCAGTGTCTTCGATTTTTTTTCAAAGAATACTATCAGAATAGCAAACAGTTTGGATCCTGATGAGACGCCACGTTTTGTTGCGTCTCCTCTGGGTCCAAACTGTTTGCAAAGGCCTTCAAAATTTGGTTCCAGCACTGAAAGAGTTAATCCATGTGCATAAATAATCATCCCAGATTAGCCTGTGCACCCATACTCATCAAGAAAAGATTTTCTGCTTTTATGATACTTTTTAGCTCAGCTGAGCACAACATGCTCATGGTGAGCTTTTGTGATCTCTTTTTGTCCGTCGTGCGTTGTGCGTACGTTGTGCGTAACATTTGCCTTGTTAACTCTCTAGAGGCCACATTTATTGTCCAATTTTCATGAAATTTGGTCAGAAGATTGGTCTCAATGATATCTTGGATGAGTTTGAAAATGGTTACGTTTGCTTGAAAAACATGGCTGCCAAGGGGAGTGGCATTTTTCCTTATATGGCTATATATGGCTATAGTAAAATTTTGTTAACACTCTATAGGCCACATTTATTGTCTGATCTTCATGAAACTTGGTCAGAAGATTCATCCCAATAATATCTTGGACGAGTTCCAAAATGATGCCGGTTGGTTGAAAAACATGGCGGCCAGGGTGAGGGGCATTTTTCCTTATATGGCTATAGTAAAACCTTGTTAACACTCTAGAGGCCACATTTATTTTCCGATCTTCATGAAACTTGGTCAGAAGATTTGTCCTAGTAATATCTTGTTATCTCAGGTGAGCGACTTTGGCCTTTCAGGCCTTCTTGTTATTTAAAGGTAGTCTATTTTTTCAACAAATATGTAGAATACAAAACATGTCATCCCTGATTAGTTGATGCGGACTGCACAGGCTTATCTGAGATGACTTTTTGAGCACATCACAGTTTTCCCGGAACTAAAGCAATAGCTGATTAATGGTACATGGCATGTCAGGCCTGACATTTCAAAATCTGTTTACAACCATTTCAATCAAGATTGATTGATTTTGATTTTATTTGGTAAACATATGAACATTACATAGTTACTACATAATGCAGACAATATAAAATATATTATCACAGCAATATACATAGCAAACCATGGAATGCACACACAATACCAAGGATAACACAAAAAAGAGAAAAATGATTTTCACTTATTTCAATTGTGGTCCTTGTTATTAGTGGCAGTAACCATGAAACAGTCAGGTATTAGATATTTAATAATGTATATGTATCAAATATGTACTGTTTAATAAAGTATATTACTGATTAAGAATGAATAAATATAATCACATGTTCATTATTATCACACAAGTTGCATAAGAAAGTTACACACTGCATATGTAGTTAATAAACACACTTTGTAGCATACTATAAGTTAAAGAATAATTATGAGATCCTTGCATCTTATTGATCATAAGACTTAAAAATGTATCACAGTATTTTAACAGAACATAAAATTCATAATAAAAATTATACTATAAAAAGCTATAAAGACTCTAAAAATGTTTCTTGATGGCACCCTTGAAATTGTTAGGTTTAGGTACATCCCTGATGTTTTGAGGAAGATTGTTCCATAAACAGATACCATTATATGTAAATGTATTAGAACCAAAACTTCCTACTCTTGGTTTGGAAAAAACGACCAGAGTCTTCAAATGTAAAATTTTCAGCAAAATGATCAGATTCTGGCTGAGCTACCATATTAGACCTAGTACAACGATTATGTACGCCAGACACTAAGATAACATTATTATTAAGTTATTAGATGCTGGAGCAGCATATACATGTAACAACTTACCATTTAAATGTTTATCTGTTTTGTGTTTATAACTAACAATTTACCATTTATATGTTTATGTGTTTTGGTCTGATAACTATATAATTTTGGTTTCAGCTTGTACAACAAATATCACAGAGTCGGGCAGAAATCCTTTGTAGAAGAGCCCTTGTTTGGTAAATCAGAAAGTAAGTCAAGTTGCTTTGAATGTGAGAATAGTGTCCTTTTTCTCAGCCATATAATTAGGATTTTATACATATATACTGCACAATAAAATACTATTACACATACATTTTATATAGCTTTATAATTTACAAACACAGGCTTGCATTGATAAATACGCTTGCAAAAGAGATGCTATAAATAAGGATATATCCAAATGACAATCCAATATTGTCCTTGTGTCTCTTAATTTTTGGACACAAGAAATTAGGGATTTTGTGTGGATTCTACATTTTTTTAGTATCGCAAACAGTTTTACTGTGTGCATATTTTCATACAATTTAGGTAACAATTTCATTTTCATTCTGTTTTATGATTTTTTTTTAATCTACCATGGAACAATTTTTTTTTCAAACGAGTAAATTGCAAAAGAGTAACAATTACGAGTCAGTAACAACTGTCACAGAACCCATTATCTATAATTAAATTAAAAGAGAAAATTGTATTACAAATACATACATGGTGACCTAGTGATAATGCAATCCAGACATTAACAATGGAAGTGTCCATGCATCAATAATGATAATAGCTTGTTTATTTTGTGGTTTCAGAGCCAGAGGTTGACAATGGGCCTTATGATCCTATCAAAATATCAGCAAAGTTCCATGAGAAAGTCACGGGAAAAAGTTATGATGGTAAAACAACATCACACACATGTATTGCAGTAGTAAAAATTTTTCAAGACCCCTTTGACTAACTGGCTTATTTTAAACTTGAGTACCGAAGGCTTAGATTTTCAAGCTAAGATGAGTATTGAGTGTTGTCTAGTCACATTTGGGTACATTTTCAAGCGAGACTATTGTTAGACAATTTCTTTGTCCTGAAATTGCATCGTATGGTAACTTCATAATTTATAGGGCAATGTTAAAAACGTTACTCCTTGCCACGTTTAAAAGGCATGTACTGAACAATTACAGTGATCACAGCCCAAGGGGATGGCCACACTTCAATGTCATCGGTCAAAAATGGCCATTATACATCGGGACTCTAAGTGTACACTTTAGAATAACTATCACCGTGTTGTGTCATTATGTCAATCGCAACCCTGGAGATATTTGTTTAAAGGTAAGGGTCACATTTTGAGATCAAAGGATACAAGGTTCTTTTAACATAGGTATTGGTGTATTTCTAGATGACGACATTTTCCGCCGCAAGTATCACCCTCTGTGCCACTTGATCAGTCGAACGATGCCTGCAGCAACGATGACCCGACCTCGCTCTGTGACGCTCACCTATTCCTCGACTCCCATTCATGGGGAGTATGAAATTGACAGGCCTTTCATCACAAGTCCATCAATTCCCAAGACCCACATGCCGTATTCTGCTCTGAAACGACAGATTTCCCGCAGTTGGGAGACCTCGCATTACGTTCGGGAAATGTCCGTACCCACTGGGCGTGATAGCATGAAGTTTTCACAGTGGAATGACATTTCTGCTTAGGTTAAACATGATTATGACATTAGGAAATGACTTGGACTTTTGATGAGTGTTTTTTTTTAATGTTTTGGATAGCTCAGTGTAGATTAAATTTTGTTGCTAGTATACTGTATCAGACAAAAACATGTCAAGTCTATTGCTGAAATATGTTTGAAGACCTGTCTAGTTTTAATATTTATGAAGATTTACAAACAATTTCTCGACCTGGATTGGCGTAACCATTTATGTACATTATATGTGATAAATGATAACCTGGTTTCAATTTAAAGTTAAATAATGTGTTAAGTTTAGCATATGGTTTTTGCTTTAATTGGAATGGTGAAGCATTGATCTGGCTGTTACATTCATTGTGAACATATTTTTGCTTTGTACGGTGTTGCAGTAAATTATGCTCAGCTTTAACTAGTTTGCAGAAGATGTATGCATTAGTATTTATTGTAACTGCTTTGAAACATTATTTAATTTTATGGCGATTTATATCAGATGTTCTCATTTGCACCACATGTAGAATATTTAATTGTATTGGAAGGTCTGAGTTAACACAATTTTTTCCGATCATATCCGAGTCGAATTCCAACATATCCTTTACAAACAGTCGACAATTAAAATGTCAAATCTGCTAAAACAATAAATACCTCATTCAGATATGCTAACCTTTTGAAATAAAATGAGCATGCATGCTCTTTGCGGACTTGAATGTGAATTGTGCAAATTAAACAAAAAATGTTATTGTTAAACAATTAAAAGATTATTAACATTGTCGCGTATAATATGGGGATATATTGGTACTAAAACACGGCTTGCATACTCATATGTCAGCTGTTGACTCATCAAAGTATATAACTTTATTGTGCATTTTGCTGTTAAAAACCTCAATAGTATTGTATATTGGAGAACAAACAATGCATCAGATTAAAAAATGCCGGTATTCCTATTAGTAAGAAGTACTAGTGCACTGTTTTAATTCTGGAACATTTCGTTGCCAGAAATAGCGTATTTTTTATGGAACATATACTTTTAGCATTATAATATATTTTTCATGTATATACAACCATGTACAAATTTACATGTTTTAGCTCGGCTGTTTTCGGTGAAAACCCGAGGTATTGTCATAGCCTGCTCGTCGTGTTGTCCGCATCTTGCCACAATTTGTCAAGGTTTTGAACATTGGCTCTAAAATCAAAGTGCTTCCACCTAGAACTTTGAAACTTCATATGTAGCTGCACCTCGATGAGTTCTACACGCCACACCCATATTTGGGTCACTAGGTCAAAGGTCAAGGTCACTGTTACCAAAAAAAAAATTATTCTGACAAACTTTCATTAATTTAAAAGTGCACCCGCAACCGAGCGTTGGCACCTGTTATGCGGTGCTCTTGTATTGTTTTTACTGTGAATTGATCTGTAAATTGTTACAAGTCTCTTTGTTTTTTTAACTGCAGTTTTTCATATTTTTTTTCTTAACAAATATGGAAAAGCCATTTCTTATTTTAAATAAGCATTGTTTGTTTTTTCCTCTGTGAATAATGTCATTTGTTGTGGCATTTTTGCTGTTTTAATCGTTCAGTACCGGTAATTCCACACTTTGTCTTTCTTGTTTTCACCTTACACCTTTTTCACTGTTGTGTTTATTGTCTTGTTTATGTTTGTTAATATTAAGTCAAGATTTTCATCATAACATAGTTCATAGTTCATAGCTCAAGGGCAAGTTACCGCTCAATCTCTGTTAACTTGTCGTAAAACCTTCGTACCATAATGAAATGTTTGTAATTGTATGACTTGTTAATTGGAAATGGTAGAAAATATATATATGTCTAAGTGGATGGATCATTTGTCTTCAGTACACTTAGGTATTTTCTCTACATTTTATGGCAGAAATGGTTAATTTGTGATGTACATTTATTATTCAAATGTATATGTTTTTCCAACAGGTCTGTTATTTGTACAAGGTTATTTAATTTCGTTAAGACTAACAGATAACATTTGTGAGACAAGTTGTCGCCTGTGCTACTTAAATAAGAGGGTATTCAAGTTCAGTATTAACTTATAGCATGAACCTATTCAAAGCTTTGTATAGGTCCCTGCGTATAGGCAGACTTACTGCACTACATGTATTTTCATAGAAAGGCATGCACAACATTAATTTGCTGTGAAAAAACAAATACATTAATACGAAACTAGACCGAATTGTTATCACATCTATCTGTATTTCATTTCTGTCTATGAAGAATAAGCTGTAATGTGTTTGCTGAACTTGTTAAACAATTTTGTTGATATTTATTGTTTTGTTTGTTAGCTATGAAGTTTTAACCCTTTCAGTGCGGGAACCGAATTTTGAAGGCTTTTGCAAACAGTTTGGATCCAGATGAGACGCCACAGAACGTGGCGTCTCATCAGGATCCAAACTGTTTGCTATTCTGATAATATTATTTGAAAAAAAATCGAAGAAAATGCTTATTTTAGAAATTAAGCAGACGACATTTTAGCAGACGACAAATTTCCCAGCAAAGGGTTAAATGGGGAAAGGGGTAGCTTACTTTCTTTTATGTCTGCACTTCGTCTTTCATTATTAATTTGTTTGTTTTGTGCACGTTATAGTTTGTTGTTTTATCATTATATATCATTCTTTAAAAATTTACCTTGTACCCTGTCTGAAATTTCAGAATTTGTAGTACCTTTTTTTTATTATTTTAAATATATGTGTATCACATGTTTATGCAAACAGAAACAAACATGTTAAAAATATATACCTTAAGTGTGAATCTTTGTTTCTACTTGAATGTCCTTATTATATATAGCCCACAAACCTTTACCTGAACCATAAAGAGCCATATATATAGTCAGAGGTGCGCCTGATGCAAATTTATGAGAGAATTTCGCATCTCCATTGGCTTGGATTGAGGTGATGTCAATTGGCATTCAGGAGTAGATGTTTCATTCTTTTAATTATGCAATACATGTTTAACCATAGCTTCTGTTCTTTTCTCACTTAAATCAATGAAAGAATAGCGCAAATAAAATACGGTTGAAGTATTTGTATAACTTGTGTAATATAAGCACATGCCAAAACACAGGAAAATACTGATTTACGTGCTAGTTATTGAGGCGAATAAAGTTCACTAGTATCAAGTTTATTTGTAAAGATTTTAAATAATGTATAATAAGTTACAACTAGTGTACGCTCTTTATCTTCTCATGTATTACCTCCCCTAGTAGAGGTTTGTTTTTGCTAGCGTTATAGTTTCTGTCTTGAAGATCTTGAAGATATAAACTCAATTAAAAAGGTTATTACAAGTTTTACTTGCTTTTTACTCTGAATATTTGAAATGGGCAATTTAAAATATAATTAAAATTTTTATCCAGATTCCTTTTTTATATTGTTTTGGGAAATTGTTTTGGCGTTGTCCGTCCGTCCGTCTTTCCGTCCGTCGGGAGCTATATCTTGGAAGTGCTTTGGCGGATTTCATTGAAAATTGGTAGGTGTGTATATATATATATGGATAAGAGGATGATGCACGCCAAATGGAATTGTAAACCATCCGTTTATAACGAGAGTTATGACCCTTTGTATCTTGAAAAAATGCTTTTTAATACAAGCTTAGAGCTTTATCTCCATTTACACATGAGCCAGAGCCATGAAACTTGCCATAGTTGTTCTCAATCATCTGGGGGGGGGGTGCTTCACATTCAACACCCATAATCCTTAGGGCTAAAGTCAAGGTCACACATTGAGGTCAATGGGTGTTGTCCGTCCGTCCAGAAAACTTTTGTGTCCAGAATCATATTGGCGGGGTATATCAATTCTACGAATTTGCTTGCTATCCTGGTTGTTTGGTCTGCGCAGTGGTAGGTACACTACTCACCTTGGTTCAATCCCCTTTGTTAGTCCAGTAAGCTTATTAAGTAGGAGTGCTGTGAAACACCCCGGGTCCCCGCCTTAGATACGCGAAGACCTCAATAACCTGGTAATATACGCACTTTTCAGCAGGGGTGTCAGTTATCCGGATTATTCCCGAAATCCGAATTTCAGCCGCCCAGGGTCGATTTTTTTAGATCAATGTAAATCCGATAAAATATTTTTTTACTGGGTGTGGTGGTTCAGGGGAAAATTAGCTCGAGTGCGTTATCAATTGAGAATGTAATTTGTTAAAGCTTCATCGTCTTTCTGGAAATTTGGGCTCGGTACCGATTTTGCTCAGTATTTCATTTATTTATTTCTGATTGGTTAGCGGATGGCACGAAAATGAACGGTAACTGACGAAAATACGTCGCTGACTTCCAATAATTGGCATGTACCGGTACGTCTTTTCTTATACACAGGACGTACAAATCTCGACATAAATGCGGTTATTCACGCTACGTTAACTCCGCCCACGAGCTATTGTATGCAGTGCATTGCTCAGCGAGTGGCCAATATTGATTTTTATAACTCCGCCTACAAACCAATTATCAGGGTCTCGCTATTCAATCAGCTGTTAAAGCGAGCGTCGCCTGAATACGACAAAGTTTTGTTTACACTGGTTTAATAACCAATGGCAAAGCTAATTAAATGGCGTCTTCGGAAACATAACTGTGTTAGTGTTATTATTTTTCATTGATTAAAATGAGGCCCTTCAATGATTCATAGTAATACGTATAAATTTAATCTGAAAAAATACGTTTATTGGTACTCGGTAAGATTTACAGAGAGAGACTTTTTATTCTCAGGGATTCACTTTCACTTTTTCCCAATTTCTGAAAGTCGGTACATGTTACAGTCAATCTAAATTAAAATTCACTTGTTAATTGGTCGTTATTACGAAATTTGAAAAGTGCTCGCACACCGCGTTACGTGATTTACCCATGTTCAACGAGAATTACCCAAAGTAAAATGGCGGACGTTTGTGTTAACGAAATTCTTTCAGGGGCGTAGCTGCTATAAGGCATAGCAGGCCCGGGCCTACATTTTTTTAAACATGAAAAAATTGAAGTGGTTCAACTTCAGAAAACGCATTAAAATGTTGGCCCTGGTGGGTGGGGGGAGGTGTTAGAAATCTGCATTTCATATTGACATAATCCTCAGACAATGGATTCTGATCCTGTTCAAAGGACATATCTTCAAATTATAAACTTTACTTCTTTCTATGTGCATAGATTCTAGCTCGCTTCTTTTCACGTGACTTGCTGTTACAAGTTTACATAGATCTACATGTAAATATACTTGTCTACCTTTCAACTCTACTCACTACAGTAAGTTGTAATCGATTATCGTTTGATTTTTAAGAAACCTCCGAATGATGTTTATGACCGCGAAAATTTTTAATGGATGTTCATTAGATGATGAACATTAGATGATACTCATAAGTTAGCTCTTTTGACAGCTAAGTGGGAAAATGTTCACAGCTTTACATTTCCCTTAATGTAAGTCGTTTTATAGATCTACGAGTTAAATAAAAGTTTAGTATGCTCGCTCAAGACTAAGCGAGCATGCTGTTGTTTCATTCAAAAAGTGTTTCTTTAACAGTTTAATTAAAAACGAATTTTATTTTCTGTTTACCAAACACCCCAAATAAAATCAGTCTCAGCAGAAAATAATTACGGGCTTAGTTTTTGGCGCCACGTCGCACCAGGTTTTCACGACTCGTCTAAACAAATACACACGCCGTGGGCGTGGCACTACATTTTTACAGAGTCGCAACAAGTACACGGACATGGAAAAGGTTTCCATGGAAAACATGCTTAATCCTTTACTTTTTTAGAGGAAGAAATTGAGGAATAAAATTGCCAAATGTCGCTGAAAGATAACAACAAAACGCTCCTTCTGCAATGAAATCCAACATTTTCTGGGGGAGGAAGCAAGAGTAAAACATTTCTTCACATTTACATAACCATTCACTCGCAGTCATAGGCTTCTTGACATAAAGCTTTGACACTGAAACTTAATAGATTATGGTCAAAATTATATTAGCAGTTGGCAATGTTTATTGAAAATATTTATTTTTCTCAATGTTTTCAAGCTAAAATTCGAGGATAAACATTGCCAAAATGTGCCTGAAATGCAACACCAAATTACACCTTTTGCAAAGAAATTTCCAAAATTTTCCAGGGGAGGACCCCATACTCCCGCCAGCAATAGAGTTAAACACCTTCACACACCTATGCAACTACGGATCCATTCTCCATCGCAATAAGGCTTTTTGATTTTTAAGCATTGACACTTAAACTAAGAAAATAAACTATGGTCGAAAGTATATTTGCTGTTGACAATTTTTTATAAAATATTTCCTGTTATCGGTCTTTTTCAAGCTAGAAATTGATGAATCAAATTGCCAACGTGGCTGAAAGATAACACCATAACGCACCATCTGCAATGATTTTTTTCCAAACCACCCCAGCAGGAGGGGGAGACCCCCTCCCGTACCTACCCCCACTCGCAGCTTCGCTGCTCGATCGTGCGTATAGCTGAAATAGCCTCAGGAACGCCCCTTCTCTGTTCCATATTGTTTTAAAACTAAGTTCTCTGGTATAACGATAATACAGTAAAATTTAGTTCTCTGACTAAATTTATGATTTATGATGTATCATATCCGGGCCTACGGCTCAAAAATGCTAGCTACGCCCATGTCTTAAACACATTTATCGTCAATATTGGCCCTATTTTTGATTCTGAAAATAAAGATCGCGAGTATACAGTATTATTGGGTAAATGATAGAGTTGGAACATGTATATATACAGCGATTAACAAGTACGCTAGGGTTTACTAATGACGAATTGACGAGTGACGTCACGCGCACCTGCAAAGTTTAATCTCGACCTACTGGTAAGCAAAAGGTGGTGCTATTTATATAAATAGGCGCAGTGACAGAAAGTGTTGACAAAATCATAGTTTATATTCAAAATTATTCAATATATTAC
This sequence comes from Dreissena polymorpha, assembly GCF_020536995.1. NCBI lineage: Eukaryota > Metazoa > Mollusca > Bivalvia > Myida > Dreissenidae > Dreissena > Dreissena polymorpha. Next base: position 9,163,484 of record NC_068360.1, read on the forward strand.
ATATATTAGCACTAATTGATGTATATGTGCATGAAAGAACATGCAATATAAACGTTCATATTGTTGTTATTGATTATGCATTCTGATAGTAAATTAAGTATGAGCACAATGTACTCGGTATAAATTATGTAGTTACCACAATGATTTCTGTAGCTAGCTTTCGCAACTTCGCGACCATTTTTATGCCCCCGGATCAAATGATCGGGGGTATATTGTTTTTGGCCTGTCTGTCGTTCTGTCTGTCATTGTATGTGTGTGTCTGTGTGTAAGTCCCAAAACTTTAACCTTGGTCATAATTTTTGCAATATTGAAGATAGCAACTTGATATTTGGCATGCATGTGTACTCATGGAGCTGCACTTTTTGAGTGGTGAAAGGTCAAGGTCATCCTTTTATGTAAAAGGTCAAATATATGTTTCAAAGCGCAGTAGGGGGCATTGTGTTTCACAAACACAGCTCTTGTTTAGTACCAGAAAAAAACTCATAAATCAGACTTGTTTAGAAATAAAAGTAAAATTAATGTACAAAACAAATAAGGAAGAAAGCCCACAACATATAGATCGACTCGATGCACACAACACTAACTGTCTCGAACCTGTATACGACTGGAAAAATCAAACACATTAAATTAATTTTCTTGACAAATGTTTTGTCTTAATTAAATAGTTCTACCACCATTATTGACAACCTTTGAGAATTTATAATCCTATGTTCTATGAAATGTAAGAAACACTGGCAAACCCATTGAAAATGATCTTTTACATTTCTAACATCTATATGTTTAAGATTTATAACAAAAATATTAAATTAGTTTCTTATTTAATTTATTTAACTCCTTTTTAAAGAAATACGCTTATTTATAGTTGAAAATAAATAATAAAAATTGTCGATGTTTAGTCTTGAGATCATATTTGATATAATGCTGATTATTTACCTGTATTAATTTTATTAAATGCATTAAGAATCGATATTGGTACTTTATATGATATCTTTTCATAATTATTTTGTTGCTTCAATGTTTGTTTCGGAATTTCTTATCGAGATATTGACTAAACATATGCGTGTGGGTATATGTTTTGCGTTACTGTAACCAGTGCATTTGTACGCGTTGGCTTCTGCAAACAGCCTACAATCGATATAACTTTAACGCCGCAAGTGATATAAAGTTTATTTCATCTTTAGCGACAAATACATAAAGGACAGAAAAATTCAAACGATCGTACATCCTTAAACACTCTAAATGGAAGCTTTAAGTGGTGAATAATAACCCATTAGGTCAAGATGTACATCCTTGTGTAAATGGACTCGTCGATCAATATGTTTGGTCTGGGTTTATATAGATAATACAATCAACTCATTGAAGTATAATTACAGTCGATTGGTGTATAACGGATAGCTAAGGACTTCGAGTCTCATTCCAACGTAAACACCATGCATTCAGTAATTAAACCATTAAACCTAGATAGACACATGTCTTTCCTATTGAAACATGCCAGCGGTTTTAAATTTCCGAACAATATTATTTGTTTACAGCGCGAATTTCATGGTACACTGATTGAGCCATTACCGGATCGCTTAGGTCTTTATCGGATTACATGTGTATCGTGTTATTTCTTGAAATTTGACACAGCATTTGTATAAAATAATTGCAATATATGTACATTTCCAGAAAGGAAACTCATTTCTGCGTTTAATAAGACCAAATTCATGGAAATCGCTGCACAATTGATGAAGTAATTGCTGTTCAAAGCTATGCACCCTATATTTGGGTCATTTTGAGTTGAATCTATATATAGATTTGATTGCGGAAAATATGTTTTCAGAGAAATCGATTTTTCGTTATAATTTGATTATTTTTCATTAAAAATGATGTTTTTACTTATTAATATCATAGCCACACGCTTACCACATGTGTATTAGACAACTTCAATTGGGTTTATATTTATTTTGAGACAATCCCCACATTCCTGAATATGGGTCACCACATGTCCGTTATTCACTAAATCCCGAGTTGCAGCTTTCATGCTTATTTTATATGGTACGCATAAATTTGGTTTCTGAGCATTCTTACTTTTGTAAAGGACACATAATACTAAAATATTACATCAATTAACATTATGTTTACCGAACAAAATCTGCAAAATTCAAGAAACCATTCGTCTGCACTTTTCCTGTCATCACATAAACGGTGCGTACATAACGTGACCTTGTTTTGCTTTCGAAAAAAGAAACAGTTCTAAACATTGACACACATCAACAAGGTTTGTCATGCCTTATAGTGATTTCATCTGAAACATTAATATTACACAAACAGAAGAATAAATATTCACCTTTCTTCACTGTCACATAGGTCAAACTGTTGAGGACTGAAAAATTAAAAACACAGAAAAAACAAGCAATCAAACAATATCAGTTTAAAAGGGGGATATCAATGGCTTGTTCTGCATTTAATTTGCAGAATTTCAATTTTATACTAAAACTATTAATTAAATGCTGCTTAAAAATATGCCACTTAAAAAAATATTATGTAATTGATTTATTTAAATAATAATAGAATTGTGTTCAATGGTGCAGTAAAATAGTATTAATTTTTTGTCTTGTGAGTTCTTACCCTATGTTAGTTATTACATTATTTGGGTTTTTATCTTTTTTCTAAATGATTACATCTATTTAGGATTGAACTTCACTTTTTTTCTGTAAAAACTTGACCATTCATACACGAAACATAATATGTTCTGACACTGAATTCAAAAATTATCATCAGTATCTTCAGCATTTTCTCCTCTTCCATATTGATCCATATATTGAGTCTATAAAGTTAGGGAAGTAACTTATTTTTAATTATACTTGTTTGTGAATCTTACAGCATAAGTGAGGCCAGTGTTGACCTATTAGATGATGATGATGATGATGATGATGATGATGATGATGATGATGATGATGATGATGATGATGATGATGATGATGATTATGATGATGATGATGATGATGATGATGATGATGATGATGATGATGATGGTGATGGTTATGATGAGGATGATAATGAATATAATGTATAGCCATTTTGAATTTAATAATTGCTTCAAGTGTGTGGTTTAAAAAGATGTTCGCAATATTTGTTTACAAATTGTACAGGATTTACTTAAAATATCGGTCAATCGGTCAAATGTCTACATCCCTTATGACCTATTAAGTGCGTAGGTTCTGTCCTTGCCCGCTTTATATTCGTATATCCTTTAAAAGCAAATGAGTAATGATTTCCTACGCGGACAAAGATCAACCGATCCGGTAGACACTTATTTAGTTGGTTTGTTGTTTGTTATCGTATTATCAAACAACTGCGTCAAAACATCATTTTTTGCAAAACAAATACGCTGGTATATTTGAAGTAACATTTCAATAAGGCTAAACAGTTCTTTGTTTCCCATAACCCGGCAGAACCAATTTGATTGCGCCGACTCTTAACTTTTTGGGTATCCAAGGTTAAGTTTTCGATCATGTTTGCTAAATTTAATTATATTCACCAAATCAACTATAAATTGTACGTTTATAATTGGTATATTCGATAATATTCACTAAATTTACTTTAAATTAACAACAAATAACTAAAAAATACTGTCAAATAGAGTTTGAAGATATTTTTGCATTTCTTACATATTCTTATATTAGTGGGAAATCATAAAAAACAAAAGTTCCAGAAAAAGTTAATAGCCGACCTACGTATCCTTATTCCTACTTGATGTTAGTGGACACTAATTGCATTTTCAATTTTGCTTGAAGTTTTATATCTATATATATATGACGTTGTTTATAAATTTATTTTTTCTTCAACTTTGCTTTTGTTTTAAATGAAACATCAAAGAAACAAAAGTTAACAAACGGGTAATGTTTATTCATGTTCGTTTATATTTACAAAAGGAGTGCGGTCACGGTACTGGGCCGTGTATAACTACGCGTCAGCGTCTTGAAACCATTGGTCCGATTAAAGAAGCTCCGCCTTTGGAGGCGGTATCGCCGGCTTACGGGTTAAGCAAAATGAACTCGTCCAGTTTTCTACAGAAAACTAAGAGTGTATGTAAATATGCAGTTACTTACTACAGGAAATAAGCAACAGCTAGGTCCATCGAAAAACGAACACTTACTGGAGGCTGGAATACATTTAGAGGTCATTTTGAGGATGTCTCGATAGTCGTACCGTTATATAACTTCTTTAAATTTATATAAAACATGGCAAAAACTATGATTTTAATGTTTGAAATAATTATCATAACGGAATTAAACGTTCTTTTGCCCAGTGTTGCAATTTCCGAATTACGTCTAGGTGCACAGCTTTCAATGAATAACAGCGCGATGAACGAGGAGAGCAGATTGTGCAACATAACCATACAGAAAGCTCTGGAAGATATCAACGCTTTCCCAAACCTGTTAGTAGTAGGATACCAGACCATACTATTCCAGGATAGGATAGGATACAAACTAGATCTAACTTATGACTACGTCGACTCGGAAGTAATTATAAAATGAAGATATAAATTATTTTTCAGTAATTGTATTACAATTATTTATTATTATTAATTTATTTATTATTAGTAGTATTATAATTATTATTTATTTATTATTATTATTACTATAATTATTATTATTATTATTATTATTATTATTATTATTATTATTATTATTATTATTATTATTATTATCATCATCATTATAATTAAAAAATATATTTTGAATGATTATTTTTTATCTTATAACTAGTGTTATTTAAATGTATTGTTGTGTTGTAGTGAAGTAGAAATTTGAGAATGTGGGGATATTTTATTTTGTTTATTAATTTGTTTAATTATTTTGAAGTATACTTCGCACCCAATATCGAAATGACTTTGTTAATGTTTGTAGCGCCGTTTAATGTCGCATCGCCGTTATATGTCGCAGGCTACGAGATTTGTCGCAACGTTGACGATTAATTTCGCAAGGAACGATAAATGTCGCAAATCCTACTGATGATATATGTCGCAACTTTAACGATTACTGTCACCAAAAAAAACGCCAACTGCCGATATGTGTCGCAACATTAACGATAAATGTCGCACACCTTTGTAAGTCATGTAAAAAATGAAAAGTTGAAGTAAAATGACTAAAACTTTAAGGTTAAATCTAGTTTACCCTACGAGGTTCCACCAGAATGGTCTATTTTTAGTTAGTATTGTCCAAAATGGTCAGTTGTGGTCAATATTGACCCAATCAATTCTTATAATTCTTGGCTTAAGTAGCCAGTTGTTGATTTCCCTGTGAAAAATGGACTGCTGTTAACAAGATTGGCCAAGGTTGTAAGATGTGATAAAACTGTAACATTATTACAGCGACACAAATACAATAAAATTGTATTTGATAGTGTATGTTAGTTACATGACTGTCGTACATGTATCATTATCTTAGTTAATGTATTACTTTTTTGCAGACCCACTGGCATATGCCGTAGTTTGTACTGGTATACTGATGTACTGACAGAAGACTGATATGTTCTTTTTATTTTTTTTCAATATCGTTGCCTTCAATTAATGCTTAACATATAGGCAACGGTATTCTATGTCACTGACTCGCTGCAGAGTATCAATCTAGTGAACAATACCTCATCACCGTTATCAGTGAACTTAGCCTTCTGTTACTTATTTCCTTTACTTTCGTGAATATAAAAATATTTGGTGAGAAACAGTGTCGAAGATCATCCTCCGTGCACAGAATCTTTTTTTATTAGACTCCCGATCCTTTTAGAATTTGAACTCGTACTCGTCACGGGATTAAACCCTCTAGTAGAATTTAGAATTGCCATTCTTTCGCTTTGATCTTTATGTTTCATCTTGACCCTAAGAGCTTAAGGCACGAGTGTTTTGTGAGACAAGTTGTCTCCACATGGTAATCATTTGTGTCAAGTTATTTTAAAATCACAAATACATCATTTACAGTCCGGAAAATATATCGAGTGATAAGGGCATGTGTTTACATGCATGTACATACAGGAGCAGTGATAAATACTGTAAAATGTTCAATTAACTACTAAATAGCAATACAAAAATGTGTTTTCTTTTCCACATTATTTTTACCTAAAGAAAATATTAGACATTCAAGAAAATACATACCTTACATTTTGATGACCTGATGTATTGCTGACTTAAAAACTGATTAATTCAGACACGCATGAATCATTCCTATAAAGTTCAAATTAACATGGTAGATTTTTGGTTATTTTATTACATGTGCCGCATTAAAGATACTATCGTAATTATATTCACATACACAGCGCCTAAAAGGTTACAAAATACCTGAAATCCAAAAATATCAACATAAAAATAATATTATTTAACATTCCCTCGTAACAAACCCACCTATCCCGAACCAATTAACATGCCACAAAGTGAAGTGCTTTGCGCAATTTGTGTTTTATAACCTGATATAATCACTGACTAGTGAGGTTACAGAAAATATTGTTTACATTTATTCAACTCAAAGCCTACCTTAACCGGATAAATAGGTATCCTCAATCTGGAACACTTTCAAGATGCCTTGTAAAAATGATACTAGTTTATCATATTGATTAAAATAATGTCCCTGGTAGATTAAAATTACTTGCAAAATAATGAAATATCATATATGTTAAGGTGTTTAATTTAATTAATTATTTTACAATGGTAGTTTTACCACGTTAAACTTTAAATCATGTGTATTCGTGTATTATCTTCCTCACGTAATTGTTTCACGCGAAACGTTTATTTTTCGAATATATCAAACCAAAGCTAATTTTATCGAAAGTAACAATATCAGATATTAGCCCCGCGGATCTAAACCTCCGCGCGGAGATTTGACTGGTTTCGAGCATAGCTGTATATATCAAATATTGCCGTTATAACCAGCAAACGTGATGATAGCCGGGCCTCGTGGTACAATAATTGCGCCTGACAGTATCGACGACCATCCAGTTGTTATTTTCACTTTTCTTTTAATTAAGGTATTTCGTTGTAATGAACCTAAACTTATACACTATTTTCAAAATATTTAAGTAAATAATACTATTTTTCATAATGAAAACATAAACAAAAATATCTTTCAAGATCTGGAAGGATTTTCTTGTGATGGCAGTGGTTATCGCTAGTATCCGTAGGGAGTTTGCCCCGGATCAGTAAACACTCGCTGGTAAGGAACTTGAGTTGTTACGATTATGTTCTGGTAGTGTACAAGCAAAAAAAGGGCAATAGTCCGGAAACTCTCGGTTGCTTCTTTTGGCCACTTAAAATGGTCACTGTACGTTAAAAAAACAGTGAAAACACTAAATTAAATTAATGATCATGTAGACGTGACGAATTTAGATGGGATTCTACAATTTGGTCGCTGTACGTTACCATATAAATAATTGCGCTGTAAGCAAATTGGCGTAACGATCTGACACGTACACCAACTTTGCAAGGGCTTGTGCGTGTCTCTCAGACACATGGACAATATGTACAGTAAACACTAGATAAAAAGTTGTAGACGGATGACTTTTCACGTAAAGTGACTCTGTTTCAATAACCAAACGACACTAAGAAAATTACGTGTAGATGAGACAAACAGCTTTCATGGTGATAAAGTAACGTGGCTGTCATGTGTTGTACTAGCACGTATAAGTTGATGGTTGGATAACTCTTGTATGAAACTTTTGGCAACTGAAACATTGGCACTAGACGTTAAAATTAAAAATGTAGTTTAACGTGCATTAATGGTCACGTGCATGTGACGAATTCAGACGGCACGTCACTATCAGCGTGGTGGTTGTTGAGTTCTCTACAAGAACCTGATAATCAATTGTTCGAGAAAAATCTTTATTTGGACTTTTGACTGCTGAACTATGGGCGCAGGACATTTAACAAAATAATAAAAGCGACAAAGTGAATGTTTGACCACATACATTGGTTGTGTGGCCTGTATTTATATATTTAAAAGTGGTATTAAAGCAAAATATGGTGAATCGGCCGAATCAGTTGAACATTTCTTTTTCGATTTAAAGAGACAAGCTTCAATAACGGTATATTACCTCAATCGGATACATTGGTAACTTCACTTACATATAAGCTTCCATACCAAGCTGATTTGCGTTATTATGTGTGTGGCGGTCTAGAAAGCAAAAGGTACATAAACATTCATATATCAAACAAAATATAAGACAACGTCTAAGTGCAGCGCCAGTTAAAACACAATACAATCAAATTGACGTGCAATAAACGTGGAATGAAAAACCAAAAACGGTAAAGCCTGTTCAATACTATTACAAGATTGATGAGACAAAATACTACCATTATTGCGATTCGGAATAAGTGACGTGATTCGGAATACCTGACGCGGCCCGAGATGCCTTTTACTTCATAGGCTAACGTTTATTTATTGAATTTCTTTGTAAAACTAGTATTGTACCTTCGAAAAAAAAAACTCGGATATTGTATAGTTAATATTTGTAAAAATAGCGCATTGTAACGATTTTATAATACGTGTATTATTTATTACCCATGCGTTTTTTCACTCATAAATGATCGAACAAAAAATCATATATATATATAGCACAATATTGGGAGTAATTGTCTTTCTTTTATTTAGCAAAATATACTGTATACACGTTTCTATAAATTACAAAAAAATCTGATCCTGGTAAGCTAAATATTGCGACTTGCTTTGAAGATTTAATTTTGTGCAAACTCTTATCTATATTTTCTCAAGATAGAGAGGATATTTGTTCATGTCAGTGTAAGATCGTTTGTTATTTCACTATTGATCATAGAAAATATATGTTCACGAGTGGCGCAGCCACGAGTCAAAATAATATTTTTCTATGATCACTCGTGAAATAACAAACGATCATACAATTTTCTGTTTCTTTTGTGCCCCATTTTTAAGAAAATAATTAACAGCTGTTTACCTTTCGCTGAAAAGTTACCCTTTCTCCCGTGGCGTGCCTCAATACATTTCAATACACATATTGACGTCATTGTACCAGCAAAATTCTCCGGTTAAACTCTTTTACAATGTAAATTAAATAACTAAACACCAATGCATGAGAAACCCTGAATAAAAAAATGACACTACATAAATTTTAAGGGTTAACTCTCTGTACCAAGTAAAACATGTAAATTCTCTCGCAACCCTGGGCATTAGACTTAATGGAAATTTATTAAAATACTAACTAAAAACTGACCATTGTGATAGAAGTCGGCCCAAAGAACGTCGTCGGGTAATTTAGATCTAACCTTAAAGTTTAAGTCATTTTTACTTCAACTTTTCATTTTTAACATGACTTACAAAGGTGTGACACATTTAACGTCAATGTTGCGACATATATCGGCAGTTGAAATTTTTGCGACATTTATCGTAAAAGTTGCGACATATATCGTCAAAAAGATTTCCGACATTTACGTTCCTTGCGAAGTTATCGTTAAGGTTGCGACAAATCTCGTAGCCTGCGACATATAGCGGCGATGCGACATTTAACGGCTCTACAATGTTTTTGTTAAATAACTGCTGTAAGATCGTAGACCGCATTTTAAGGCATGTAACAATCATATTTTGTCTTGAATTTTAAATGTCGCTTGATTATTTGTCCCCTGCCTGTTTCACTGGAAGGGACTTATTGTTTGCGCTCTATGCGTATGTGAGTTTGTCTGTCTTTCTGTGAGTCTCTCTGTCACACTTTTCTGGATCCTGCGATTACTTTAAAAATTCTTTATATTTTTTCGTGAAACTTGAATCATAGATAGTTGCAATGTGGACATTATGCACGTCATTTCATTTTGTTCCTACGTCATAAATTCTGGTTGCTATGGCAACAAATATAAACAAATCTGACAAGGGTGGAGCCGGTAGGGGACAAATATTGCTTGGCAATAGTCTTGTTAATAACGGTTTAATGGTAAACCGAACATGTTATGTCTAACATGAGATGGATAAATGTGCTATAAACCAAATTTCTGTATACTTATTGTGTGTACCTGTAGCTTGATCGCAATCTTAGAACTAACAATTGGCAAATTGCAGAACTAGGAAACTACACATTTTTCTTTTATCCTGCCTCTGTTGCAAACATTGACCGAATCTCGCTAAAGCTCGCCCTATTTTCTTTTTCTAAGCCTCACCGGATAAACTTTCTCCATCTCGGCACCAACCATGTATTCTCTATATACCCACGTACTACATATTTCAGAGAAAAGTTCCTCTTACATTGTGTAGCACACACGTGTTATTATATTGTTGTTTATTTCAGTGCAGAGGAGAGCATAGATCGGACATTATAAATAAGCTGCGAAATATCTTGCATTTTCCGTATATCCTAATCGGTGGGGTATGTCCTACTATAACAGAGCAGTTTATAAAAGTTCAAGATTTTTTCTCGTCCGCAGCTCAGGTAGGAATTCGAAAATAGTGATTATTATGTACACTTAAAACTAACGTAGCTAGCTTGTGTATGTGCCTATGAATCTGTATAAAATGACGTATATAATAACTAATATAAGACAAATGTTATTTAATGTTTGTAATTAACGTCTTTCATTATATTTTAAAACATAAATATGAGCCACGTGTTTCGTTATTCAGAGTCAAAGTAATGTGGTCATACAATACAATGTCGCGCTGTGTGCTCATGTCTGTCATATGTCGAAACTCTTGTAAGTTATAAAGAGACACAATTTCAGAAGATATAGACAATTAACAGCAAAACCCAAATAATTATATTTCTTTTTAATAATTACAAACTGATGCCCTGAAATATTGTTCAAAAGTAATTATTGAACTTTTAAGAATTCCATCTAACATTATTTCGCTTACGAGCACGTTTTAGAACATTACTGAAACAGGGTTTGCGAAATTTTATTAATACACATCTACTTAAAAACATTGTATTTGCGTTATACACTACTATATTATATGTAGACTTAAGCAATTTACACGTTGATAACTAAAACCCAGCATTAAAGACTTTTATTCACATATTCTGGAGATGTTTTTAATTGGGCTTAAGTAATTGATAAACTTAAGTATTGGAAGAAAGATCGTTCATGCTTATAAGCAGGGAGGTAATATGAAATATTTTTGCAAAGAAAACAAACGTTAGGATTCATTGGGATTCAAAGCGGCGAATCCTCTCGGTATTTTATTCTGTAATTTTCAAGTATCAGATGTATGTTTAGTTGTATAAGACTTGTTCATAGCGTTGTTATAAATATAGAAATATACGACATGTAAAAGATTTTTTGCAAAACGGTGACTACTTTTACCGGAAAAGAAACAACAACACTCAAACTATTTTAACAGTAATTATAAACTGCATGTGTGGCATAGCTATCATCATTTTACATCTTTTATTAAATATAACTCATGTTACGCATTTATGTATGGTTTGTACACATGGATTTTTAAATTGTATCTAATTTCGTTTTTAATACTATTTAACTTAACGTAACTTGGAAATGTAACTGTGATGCTAAATGTTCTTCATTCGTTTACGGACATCGTATTGATTGTTTTAATTGATATATACATTATTATCTGTTTAATCAGATTTCATATCTTGCTACATCTGCCAACTTGGCTAATAGAAGGCTGTTCCCCAAGTTATACCGACTAACAGCTCCGGAACGTGTAGGGTATGCTCTTGTGCAACTGTTAGCAACCTTCAACTGGACTCGTATAGCGATCATTCAGGAAGAGAACGATAACTTGTCAATGGTAACGGACTTTTATTAAAATATTATAATACACATCGGTAAGGAGAGAGTCTGTATTGTAGCCGATCTGCCCTGTGTCCGTCTGGGTGTCTGTCTGTCATTCTGTCCCAAAACTTTTTCGGACTTCAACTCGCCCAGCGATTCGAGGATTTTGACAGGCATTACATTCAAATTAGGGCTTGGAAGGAATATAACTTCCTGGTGCTTTGAAAGATTTCTCTGTAATTCGGCACAAATGCTCACCTATATGCAGCTGCCTTTAGAGTCAAAATCAAATTTAAAGTCAAATGTCAAAATACAGGTGTTTATTTTCACGAAAGAGATTTTGAGGTTCCCCAAGTATTTTTAAACAAAACTTATTTTAGTGCCAAATTGACAAAATTTAAGACCGC